>NC_073379.1:91966391-92113891 GCF_028641065.1 Leucoraja erinaceus | reverse complement strand
CTAATTGAGACAATGACAATAAATTTGAATACAATAAAAGTAATTCTATTGCCAATAAAGCAGTAACCAGTTTGTTTGGGATTAGTTGGGATTAATGTTTTGTGAATAATTCATATGTTATTATCCATTACCAACCCATTTTCTGAAGGTACTCTGTATTTATTGGGAAAAGTTACCATAGTTTCTGTAATAATTTCTGCTTCTTCTGCCCTTTAAATAGACTATTTACTGAATAAATAATGCTATTCACCACTAACTGTGAGGCCTTCTCTCTGCAGCTCATTGACTTGCACACTGTTGCTAATAGACATTCTCATTCCATTTTGTAGGCATAGTGTTATACAGCATAGAAACAGGTCCTTGGACGTTATTCGTCCATGCCAACCAGGTTTTATAACTGGGCTAGCCCAATTTATCTGCGTTTGGTCCATATCCCTCCAAACTTTTCCTATCCATGTTCCTGCCAAAATACATTTTAAATGTTGTTGTTGTACCTGCCTCTACAGAATCCTCTAAATACTACTTAGGCTTTGCTGACGTTCATTGTTGTCAATTTTATAGTTGCTCTGGATCAGTGCACTTTGATAAACCATTGCCTGGTCACGGATTCACATTGTCTGAGGGAACAATGAATGAATTTAGGCCTTTTCCTTGTGTGGGGCTGTCAGTCATACCATTCACCTCCACTTCTGTTTTCTTTCTTCTTTTCTTCAAGAATGTGATAGAGAATGATACAATGCATCCATTAAAAAAAAGATGAACTCTGAAATCTTAGCAAATATGTTCAAGTTTGCTACACTTGAAGATATCTGCAAATTCTACTAATATAATTGAATTAACAGAATGTAATAATTACCTCTTATATTAAAAGAATAAAACTGCTTTTATTTGAAGATGCATCAAAGGAAGCTGGAACACATGTTTCCATAGCTTTAGAACATGCAACCTAGTTGTGTAATGTAGCAAAGAGTTTAGGGGCTGTCCCATTTCGGCAACCTAAGCTGCGAGTTTAGAAGGGTTTGCCCTGGACTCCAAACTCGCAGCATGGTCGACATGAGGTCGTATGAGGTGGCTGGAATTCTCCTTCATGCTCGAGGGAGGTTCCCGCCTACTCGCGGCCTCAGCTTGGTCGTGGAAAATCTTTCAGCATATTGAAAAATTTTCTGCGAGTAAAATTTGTTCAGCATGGGCCTTTTAAACTCGTAGTGCAGTGGAGTGGGGTCGCCATTTACGTACCGGCAGTCGAGGGCAGCTGTAGACGATCTCCTTCGCTGACCAGCCATTCTGATTGGCTCATTGGAGTTTCACGACCTAGGAAGATCTACCTGTATGTAAAATACCCGCTAAATTTATTATACTTCTTAAAAGTGTCTCCACTCCTTCTCTCCCCTTTCTCCCCCTTCTCTCCCCTTTCTCTCCCCTTCTCCTCCCCTTCTGTCTCCCTTCTGTCTCCCTTCTGTCTCCCTTCTATCTCCCCTTCTCTCCCCTTCTCTCTCCCCCCCCCCCCCCCCCGCCCACGCTCTCTAAAGGGCACGGCACTCTGTGGCAGACGTTTACCTTCCTCTTCATCGCGCAGACAGCACTCCTCTGCTGTTCCTGACCCTCACCGTGTGTGTGTTTGTTTGTTTCGATCCAGCTCGCCGTTTCAATGCGGCCGGTCGATCCAGCTTGAGGCTTTCCAGGCGAGTGCCCTCGAGCTTGAAGGTTGAAGGCACTCTTCTGGACTTGCGGATTAGGTCGCCCAAGTGGGACAGGCCCTTTATGTGCCAGCTACCAGCAAGAATTGACAGGAGTGAATATTTGAGAATGTGGGAGTGTTGCTCTCTCCTGATGGTGGGGACGAATCTGCTAGTTGGGTGCGGGGTGCTCTTGTTGTATGTGCACAGAGTTGCCAACACTATGCTCCACTACAACCATCACCAGAGCTATCTTCATAGAAACATAGAAATATAGAAATTAGGTGCAGGAGTAGGCCATTCGGCCCTTCGAGCCTGCCCCGCCATTCAATATGATCATGGCTGATCATCCACCTCAGTATCCCGTACCTGCCTTCTCTCCATACCCTCTGATCCCCTTGGCCACAAGGGCCACATCTAACTCCCTCTTAAATATAGCCAATGAACTGGCCTCAACTACCCTCTGTGGCAGAGAGTTCCAGAGATTCACCACTCTATGTGTGAAAAAAGTTCTCCTCATCTCGGTTTTAAAGGATTTCCCCCTTATCCTTAAGCTGTGACCCCTTGTAATCTTCCTGCATCTAGCCTGTCCAACCCCTTAAGAATTTTGTAAGTTTCTATAAGATCCCCTCTCAATCTCCCAAATTCTAGAGAGTATAAACCAAGTCTATCCAGTCTTTCTTCATAAGACAGTCCTGACATCCCAGGAATCAGTCTGGTGAACCTTCTCTGCACTCCCTCTATGGCGATAATGTCCTTCCTCAGATTTGGAGCCCAAAACTGCACGCAATACTCCAGGTGTGGTCTCACCAAGACCCTGTACAACTGCAGTAGAACCTCCCTGCTCCTATACTCAAATCCTCTTGCTTTGAAAGCCAACATACCATTCGCTTTCTTTACTGCCTGCTGCACCTGCATGCCTACCTTCAATGACTGGTGCACCATGACACCCAGGTCTCGCTGCATCTCCCCCTTTCCCAATCGGCCACCATTTAGATAATAGTCTGCTTTCCCTTTCATTCCCTTCCATTCACCAACACCTGCAAAATGAATCATGTCTGCAGGGCACACAATGTTCATGTCTGCAGAAAAGAGGGAGAGAAATGTACCCAATGTCAACCTTTTCGAATTGCCGCCTTTATTGAATGGCCCATTGAATTGGACTATGCTGTGCAACCTACAGAAAGGTTTATCTGGGAAAACACCCTCATCTAAAGTCAATCAGGCTGTGGTCTTCCATGGAATGACCTATGGGCTCTCCAAGATGAGATTGTGGATCCTTTCAGATGATTCCCTGAATAGAAGGTGAAAGTCATTTGACAGAACGTATCCTCACCAGAACTCCCCAACAAGCATCAAGACCTTGTTTAGTGGTGGTGAGAAGGATCCCTCTTGTCAGATTCTTCATGCACAGTCAGGGTCCCAATTACTTTGCAAACTGCCCTCAATATGCATCTCTTGTCAGCTTTGTGTTTGCTAAGAAGGCGTGAGAAGTTATGCAGTCAGCTAAGAGATTCTACTGAGAGATCTCTAAGAAAACGTCTACTTGTTTGTGATGAGTAAGGGTTTTTTTTTTAAATATCCACAAGCTTTAGCCTCTAGTGTTTCAGATTCACAGTCACACCATTTGGAGTCTTCTCTGGAATATCAAAGAAAATATCATTTATGGAACAAGGTGCTGGAGGAGGTATTTGAGGCACATACCATTGCAACTTTGAGAAGCATTTAGACAGGTACGTGGATAGGATAGGTTTAGAGTGGATATGGACCAAATGCAGGCAGGTGGGACTAGTGTAGATCAGATTCAGATTCAGATTCAGATTCAATTTTAATTGTCATTGGCAGTGTAAAGTACAGAGACAACGAAATGCATTTAGCATCTCCCTGGAAGAGCGACATAGCAAACAATTTGAATAAATAATAATAAGTGTCCGGGGGGGGGGGGGTGGTGATTGGCAGTCACCGAGGTACGTTGTTGAGTAGAGTGACAGCCGCCGGAAAGTAGCTGTTCCTCGACCTGCTGGTTCGGCAACGGAGAGACCTGTAGCGCCTCCCGGATGGTAGGAGGGTAAACAGTCCATGGTTGGGGTGAGAGCAGTCCTTGGCGATGCTGAGCGCCCTCCGCAGACAGCGCTTGCTTTGGACAGACTCAATGGAGGGGAGCGTGGAACCGGTGATGCGTTGGGCAATTTTCACCACCCTCTGCAATGCCTTCCGGTCGGAGACAGAGCAGTTGCCATACCATACTGTGATGCAGTTGGTAAGGATGCTCTCGATGGTGCAGCGGTAGAAGTTCACCAGGATCTGAGGAGACAGATGGACCTTCTTCAGTCTCCTCAGGAAGAAGAGACGCTGATGAGCCTTCTTGATCAGAGTAGAGGTATTGTGGATCCAAGAGAGGTCATCGGAGATGTTGACTCCCAGGAACCTGAAGCTAGAAACACGTTCCACCTCCGTCCCGTTAATGTGGATGGGGGTGTGCGTGCCGCCTCTGGACTTCCTGAAGTCTACAATGAGCTCCTTGGTGTTCTTGGAGTTAAGGGCCAGGTTGTTGTCAGCGCACCATGCTGCTAAGTGCTGGACCTCCTCCCTGTAGGCCAGCTCATCGTTGTTGCTGATGAGGCCAAGCACCGTTGTATCATCTGCATACTTGATGATGGTGTTAGTACCATGTACAGGTGTGCAGTCATAGGTGAAGAGGGAGTAGAGGAGGGGGCTCAGCACACAGCCCTGTGGAACGCCGGTGTTCAGGGTGAGGGTTGAAGAGGTGTGCTTGTCTAACCTCACAGACTGGGGTCTGTTGGTTAGAAAGTCCAGTATCCAGTTGCAGAGGGAGGGGTCGATGCCCAGGTTACCGAGTTTGGTGATCAGTTTTGATGGAATAATGGTGTTGAATGCTGAGCTGTAATCGATGAACAGCATTATTACGTAAGTGTCTCTGTTGTCGAGGTGGGAGAGGGCGGAGTGAAGTGCCGTTGAGATGGCGTCCTCCGTACTCCTGTTCTTGCGGTAGGCAAACTGATAGGGATCCAGTGTGGGGGGTAGGTAGCTTTTGAGGTGTGCCAGAACCAGCCTCTCGAAGCACTTGGTGATGATGGGGGTAAGTGCAACTGGGCGGAAGTCGTTGAGGCTTGCCGCAGTGGAGTGTTTTGGCACTGGCACGATGGAGGTGGCTTTAAGGCAAGTGGGGACAACTGCTTGGGCAAGTGACAGGTTGAAGATGTCAGTCCAGACGTCTGTCAGCTGCGCAGCACAGGCCCTGAGCACGCGCCCGGGGATGCTGTCTGGGCCAGCAGCCTTACGTGCATTACTCCTACTCAGTGCCACGTACACGTCGTAGGGGGTGAGTGTGAGGGGTTGGTGATCGGCAGGTAGCACAGCCTTGATGGCTGTCTCTAGATTGTCCCTGTCGAAGCGGCCATAGAAGTGATTAAGCTCCTCAAGGAAGGAGGCGTCGCTGGATGTGGGGGTGATGTTGGAGGGTCTGTAGTCCGTGATGGCCTGGATGCCTTGCCACATGCGTCGGGGGTCGGAGTTGTTGTTGAAGTGCTCCTCAATCCTGAGCTTATGGCAGTGCTTGGCCTTCCTGATGCCCCTCTTTAGGTTAGCCCTGGATGAACTGCAGGCTCGAGCATCGCCTGACCTGAAAGCGGTGTCCCGTGCTTTCAGCAGTAGCCTGACCTCGCTGTTCATCCATGGCTTCTGATTCGGGTATATGGTCACCTGTTTGAGGGAGGTGACACTATTGATGGTGGAGTTTATAAAGTCCAGAACAGAGGATGTGTAGGAATCAATGTCCGTGTGAGAGTCAAGGGTGGCCTGGGCTGCAAACGCCTTCCAGTCAGTGTTTCCAAAACACTGCTGAAGTGTGAAGTCCGCTTCCTCTGACCAGACTTTAACTGTCCTTACAGTTGGTTTAACCCGTCTGATGAGTGGGGAGTACTTAGGGAGCAGGAACAATGAGACGTGATCAGACTGACCAAGGTGGGGGAGGGGGATGGCTTTGTAAGCTTCAGCCATGTTGGTGTAGACTTTGTCCAGTGTCTTGTCTACTCTAGTGGGGAAGGAGACATGTTGGTGGAATTTGGGGAGTACAGTCTTCAGGTTGGAGTGATTGAAGTCACCCGCAACAATGAAGGCTGCCTCGGGGTTGTGCGTCTGTTGATTGCTAATGGCAGTATGCAGCTCTTTCATTGCAAGCTTGGCATTAGCATCAGGAGGGATATAGGCTGCAGTCACAACAGTGGAGGTGAACTCTCTGGGCAGATAGAACGGTCTGCATCTAACCAAGAGGAACTCAAGGTTAGCTGAGCAGTGACTCTCGATGATGGTGGAGTCCGTGCACCATGCTTTGTTTACATAAATGCACAGACCCCCACCTCTGGTCTTACCAGAGTCTGATGTCCTGTCCGCTCGGAGTAAATGACGCCCCGATAGCTGGATGGCGCTGTCAGGAACGTCAGTGTTGAGCCAAGTTTCCGTGAAGATCAGGATGTTGCAGTCCTTGATCCGGTTGTGGGAGGTGATCCTTAGCCGGAGTTCATCCATTTTGTTTGCCAGTGAGCGCACGTTGGCGAGGAAAAGGCTAGGAATCGCTGCCCTGTGTGGGGCTAGCTCTAACCTGGCCTTTAACACACCTCTGCGTCCCCGGCGGTGTTTTCGTACGCGTCGCCGTCTGTTGGTGCTCCAGCTCCACGGGTCGGGTGGCGGTCTCCAGCTCCACGGGTCGGGTGGCGTACTCCAGCTCCACGGGTCGGGTGGCGTTCTCCAGCTCCACGGGTCGGGTGGCGTTCTCCAGCTCCACGGGTCGGGTGGCGGTCTCCAGCTCCACGGGTCGGGTGGCGTTCTCCAGCTCCACGGGTCGGGTGGCGGTCTCCAGCTCCGGGACTCACCTGGCGTTCTCCAGCTCCGCGGGACGGTTGGGCTCCGGGGGTCGGGTGAGGACTGGGGATCCGGTGAGGTTGTGGGGAAGGTGCAGGTTGTGGGGAAGGAGCCAAGGACCGTGACTGGTTGGAATGCCTTAGTGAAAGCTGCTGCAAGCTCAATTGGTCTTAAGGGAGTGTCCCACTGTGGGGACCTAATTCGCGAGTTTAGAAGAGTTTGCCATCGACTCATACTTTACATCGAGAGCTCGCAGTCTCGGTGGGGCTAGTCGGGAGCTCCAACGACGCAGAGGCTCGACCAGCCCCGACGCGGGGTTTGATCACCCGGCGCGGGGGAACTGACATCCCCCCCCCCCCAATGGGGGAGCTGATCGCCCCTATGCGGAGGGCCAAAACTCTGCTGGCTACGGAAGTCAAGATCATCCCGTCAACAGACGGCTCGAGGCCCCCGAGGCAAAGAAGGGAAGAGATTTGAACTTTTATTTTGCCTTCCATCACAGTGAAGAATGTGGAGGAGTCACTGTGGTGGATGTTTATGTTAAAATGTATTTTGTGTGTTCCGTAGCTTTTTATTTGTATGACTGACTTGGCAAATGAAATTCTTCGTAGGTTGCCAAATACTTGGCTAATAAAGCATTATTGTGATTATTGTGATTGATTGATTCAAGATTTTAAACATTTAAAAAATACATTTTACATAAACTATGATATGCTATCGAAACTGATTCATTTGACAATAAAAACCATTATAAAGTTCAGTACATTAGGCAATCCGATGGGTGAGTTTGTGAGAATAAGCAAGATGAATTTCTTCTGTTCATCTCTAAAATGGTATCCCAAAAAAATGAGTATAATGAAGAAAAATAGAAGTAATCCTTCCCTCTTATTTCTGAACGCATCTTATATGAACTGTAGACTGGAATTTGTGGGAACCTTCACCTCATGTGTCGGAATAAGTTGCATACAAATGAATCCCAGACATTTCTCCAATGTGTTTTAGATGCAAAGACCAAATCACCAATTCCATTAATTCCCAGCTCTCTATCTTGTCTTAGTACATTAACTATTATTTTCAAATATATATTTTAATCATGAGATCACCATTGCTACAACCGGTATACTTTCTTCATTCACTGTACCAGGCAATTCAATACATTCATCAGCAGAGAGCAGAGGCCACCTTGACTGAAGTCCCATCACCCCTATGCTCCACATGGAAAACCACTCCTAGCATCCATCCAGCCAACTGAGACAAAAGCACACTGGATAGCCACCAAGTGGTCACAGGAGTGGAAGCCAACCTCTTCTCCATTACACAGCTACATCTCTTCACCAGATAAAAGCTGTCCAGGATCTGACCTCCCCAGAGGAGCATAGGAGAAGCCCAACAGATTTCGTACTGGAGTTGGGCGTTTCAATGCCAGCGTGTGGAGATGGGGGCCCCGCCAGAGCCCAGCCTGTGAATGTGGAGCAGAATAACAAACAGCCAAACATGTAATCTCTGGGTGCCCGCTCCACCACCCACCAAATGGAGCTCAGGGCCTGGCAGGCATTGATGCAGAGACAACAACCTGGCTGCTCAACACCCGGCTTGACATCTAACTATTCCTTTGGTTTATGCTTCATTCGAAAGAAGAAGAATTTGCATTTGATTGATGTTACTAATGTTGCATCCCCAGACATTTCATCAGTGAAATGTGTGAGAGACTGCTAAGTAGGGCCCAGTCCTAAGCGAAACATCTTGTATCCTTCAAATTGTTAAAAATTTAGAGTCTGGTCATAAAAGAACATTGTCGTGGTGGTGGTATTAGGTTAGAGTTGGACAGGTGATATATTCAATGTCCTCCTGCTCTGCACTCTTGTTGTTAACGTTGACTGTGGTGAGGCTGCACAGACAAGAGGAATACAAGGGCAAGTCTGACATTGCTCATCACATGGACTGGAGGGTGAAACGTTTCCATAACTTCCATCTAAGTTGCAGACTTCCCATTATTGCTATGACCATTGCAGATCAAAGTCTCCCTGCTCCAGTCCTGTCTGTGTGGAGCTTTCAAGTCGTCCCTGTGATTACGTAGGTTTCCTCCAGATGTTCCGATTTCCTTCCACATTGTAAATGTGTGTGGGTCAGGAAGTTAATAATGTATTAGTGTATGGTTGAATCTAGTGACAGCTGATAAGATATTGTTGATTTTGCTCCTCGATTAAGATGCTCCTTTTGTACCTTAGTAATAGTTAGTAGGTGTGACTTCAAATCCCACTGTGACAGCTCTTCCATTCTCTACCATAGAATCATAGTCAGTGTGGAAACAGGTAATTCAGCCCAACGTGCCCACACCGACCCACATGCCCCACATGGCGGCGGCGCGGGCACACCGCGACACCCTGTGTCTCCCTAGAATGGGAAAAATAGCGACGATCCCCTTACCTGCTTCAAGGCTGCTCACTCTGAGCAGTCTTGTATTCATCTCGTACAGCCGACAGGAACTTCTGGACTTCGGTTCCTGCAGCTGCAACAAGTATCTATCCATCTCTCTTTGAATGAATTTGCTTGACCATACTTTCAAGAAAAGAACTGCTGATCATATTGATCA
Organism: Leucoraja erinaceus; assembly: GCF_028641065.1. Taxonomy (NCBI): domain Eukaryota; kingdom Metazoa; phylum Chordata; class Chondrichthyes; order Rajiformes; family Rajidae; genus Leucoraja; species Leucoraja erinaceus. The sequence goes on along the minus strand of NC_073379.1, from coordinate 92,104,741 downwards.
CTGTATAAAAATTAGTTTACCTTGAGAAATCTTGTTCATATGCCAGTCACCAATTTACTGTCTCTCCCAGCTTTTGCTGTTCTTGGAATTGTTTTTTTGGCTTTCTATTGCGTCCCCTCATTTTCTTACCAAAATCTATCAGACTGTTCTGGGTGGATGTAAATGTCATCTGCCTTATATCTACTCATTTCATCACACTGTCTCTCTTTCTCTCTTCTCTTGAAGACCATCGCCTTGCTTCATTTTGTGCCATCTACACATTTTACAATTATGGCTCGTGTACCTACATCTAATATAGCTTGAGTAGAAGCTGCTAGCATGACTGGACAGCAGCATTGCATATATTCCTGCAGAACAAAAACATCTGTCACCGATATTCTGTATACCCAATTTCATATTCATGTTCCTGCCATCCCTTTCATTCCTCACTCTTTAATTATTCTGACAGGTTTTTTACATGACACGTCAGCATGTCTTTTAAAAGTTCAAATGCACACCATTAACTGTATACCCTCATCAAACCTTTATATCCCATTCATCAAAACAAATCTATGCTGATTTAAAAAAAAACTCATATTTGTCCAAGTTTCAATTAATTTCACCATAGAATTTTGTTTCTGGAATAAAATCTTAGATTATCTTTTTTTTTGTGAAACTCTACCTGCCTAATCAAATTATTTTCAGTATTTAAAAAAATAAATAATTATTTATGAGCACAAACCCTATTGTTGAGGCATTTAACATATTGCACATATCTAATTTGTTGCACTATGACTGATATTTCTTTCAGAAATACAATGTCAATTTTAATCAATTGGAGTTTTTGATTCATACAAAACAAACAGCAAGGAGCCTGAGGAATTGGTAATTTGGTCCTGTTTGTCTGGTTCCATTTATGAATTTATTTTCTGTTTTCAGTTTAGGTGATCAGACATAGCATAGAAAATCAATTAACAGAAATCTCCATTATTATATATTTGTACTGGCAACCATAATAATCAAAGGCTCCTGATAAACTAAAGCTTCCCACGAGTACACATGTATTTGGGGATTTTTTGGATTTCTTGGATACGATAACTTTGAATTTTTCAACTTAATAATAGAACAGCTAAATCTCAAAAACATCCTGGTATTTTGCTCCTCATCGTAATTAAATATTTAGCATAATAACTTCAGGCTGCATCTTTATACCTATTTATTTTACTTGATAAGAATGACATTCTAACATAACAAACAGTCACTGACTTGGCAAGCACTGTTGCTACTTTTCTTATAAGTAGTTTTCACCGAACGGAGAGGTTTGAAGAATCCAGCTGCAAGCGAACCACCTGCTGGGGTTTATCTACTGCAGCTCTATTGGCAGCTTATATAATGGAGGAACTGAACTTGGAGCCATCTGCGTGGTTTGGCAGTGGCTTTTGGGTAAGCTCCAGAAGGGGAGTGAGGGCAGCAGACAGTTCTGACTGCAGCTCTCCGATGGGATTGTAGAACCACCTGGGCATTCCAGTTCTCCTAGCCTTCAACTCACATCCTGACCTGAGTTAAGAAGCCACCTGCCTCTCTTGTCATAAACTGACTTCAGCCTGGAGGGCTGAAAGCAGGAATCGGGCACTTCATGTGAATAACACTTCTTTAAAGCACCTCAGAAAAATGGTTTCACCAAGTGTAGGTGAGTCATTAGGTCTTTGTCAGCAAGCAGGATAGGAACTGATTTTTAGATAAGATCTCAACAGAGGTGGGTGGAAGAGAACTGAGGAAGGTATGAAGGAACCGTGAGGACCAATCCCAGGTGAAGTCAAAGTCCACGGTGCTCGTCCCATGAACCTGAGTAGTACAAGAAATGTATTTATGACCTTTATAGAGCCATCAAGAATTCCAGATCATGGTAGTATCCCAGGTTAACTACATGGACACACAGTGGTTATGGCAAGGCTTGCATGTTATAATCTATACATAACTAAAACTCTGATCTTGTTATCTTCCGGTTTGGCGGTCTTTCTATTTGCGCACAAACGGTTCGCGATAGCGCCACGATTTTTCACCAGTTCACTCACCGTTCTCATATACTGCAAATGCACCAAGTTTCGTTCCAATCGGTTGAATGTCGTAAAAGTTAGCGAGGTTTAAAAATCTTTAAAAGCTACACTGCGCAGGCGGATCTCTTCTCCTGCCAGTCAGCGCCGCGCAGATTAGTCTCTTCCCCTATCACACCCCGGGACGGTCCACCCCTTCCTGTGCCATCGTGTCTTTACTGAAGCTGAGGATAGCTGGCGGAGGTTTCCAACCGGACTTTTGGAGGGACCCGAAGCAGCCTAGCCCAGCCCAGCCCCGCCCCAAGCAGCAGCCCAGCGTCGGAGATCCGACCCAGCCCAGAGTCAGAGACCCAGCCCAGCCCGCAGTCGGAGACGTCGCTAAACGGAAAGGGAAGACTGTGATCCCGGGGGAGGAGAACAACCAGTGACCAGCACCCGCCGTGAGTCCCCATTGCACCACAAATTCCAGCCACTACCCCTCTGGTCCCCCTCGCTGGCTCCTCCCCCCTCCCCCTCCCCCATGATGCCCACCTCTTCCCCATGGCTCTTCCCCCGTGTTTTCTCTGAGCTCATTAGTGTGACAATGACTATTATCCAGTGATTCTGACAACCACTATCATGAAGTGCGTTGAGAGTCTGATGATGGTGCACATTAACTCCAGCTTCCCAGATAACCTTTTAACACTAGTAATTTTTCTGTATTTTTATTTGTTTCACTACCTGTTATATTTATGTATGAATTGATTGAATGAATAAGTTTATTGACCAAGTATGTTCACAGATTGGAATATCCCTTGGTGCTCCACTCGCAAGTAACAACATGACATACAGTGACAATTAAGAATGTTGCATAAAACATTAAATATTAATAATAAAACATTATCGATTAAACATGTGAATTAAATAAAATACCAGAGCAAAAGGAGGCTACAGATTTTTGGTTATTACGAGCTACTGCTCATGGAAAAAAGCTGTTTTTATGTCTGGCTGTGGCAGCTTTGACAGTCCGGAGTCGCCTTCCAGAGAGAAGTGATTCAAAGAGTTTGTGACCAGGATGAAAGCGGTCAGAGATGATCTTGCCCGCTCACTTCCTGGCCCTTGCAGTGTATAGTTCATCAATGGAGGGAAGGTTGCAGCCAACAACCTTTTCAGCTGATTTGACGATTCGCTGCAGCCTCCAGGTGTCGTGCTTGGTGGCTGAGCCAAACCAGACCATGATGGAGGTGAGAACAGACTCTACGATGGCCGTGTAGAATTGGACCATCATTGCATGTGGCAGATTGTGTTTCCTCAGCTGCCGCAGGAAGTACATCCTCTGTTGTGCCTTTTTGACTGTGGAGTCGATGGTGGCCTCCCTTTTAAGGTCCTTGGAGATGATGGTTCCCAGGAATTTTAAAGACTCCACAGATGTGTCTGTGGTGTTGTTGATGGTGAGTGGGGTGAGGGGAGTGGGAGCTCTCCTAAAGCCCACAACAAATTCACATCGCCCATTCCATCCGGTGGGGGCGCTGTCCTGTACGGCTGCCTGTCCTGCCTGTCCTGCCGTACATTCACTTCTTTTTTATTATTTTTAGTGCGTTAAAGTGTGTAGTCGGGGGGTCTAATCTTTTTATGTGTGGGGGGGTGGGGGGGGAGGGGGAAACTGCTTTTCAAGTCCCTACCTGGTCGGCGAGGCTGCCTTCCTCCGAGCAGCACCTTCGACCTGTCCTCGCGGCCTACCAGCGGGTCCTGGAGCGACATTTTTTGAGGGCACCTGGCCAGAACCTTGGCTTTGGCGGTGGCGCAGCGCTGGGGCGCTGTCGCGGAGCGGGCGATGCCTTGCCTGGGTCGCCGCGCTGGAACTCCAGTATGCTGGGACCGCCGATAAAAACATCGTGGAGCCGTGGTTCTGTGGAGCGGTCAGCTGCGGCGCTGAACTTTACATCCCGGAGCCTGGGATCTCTCGCCGAGATCGCCAGTGTGTGAAGCTTCGTCCAGCACGGTCTGTTGGCCTGGAAGCCGTGGTCTCCGGCAAGAAGGTGGCCGTTCCTGGCACCCCAAGCCGCTGAGGGTTCTACCGACACCGGAGTACCATCACCCGGCGAGAACGGCCGGGAACATCGGGCCCCGTAACGGCGACTGTGGAGGCCTCAATAGGCCTGACTGTGGGTGCCCAAGAGAATGGGGACTGGACTTTGTGCCTTCCCCCACAGTGGGAACCTCTGTGGGGGGATGTTTTATGTTTTAATGTTAAACTTCTTGAATGCTATGTTGTATTTTTATTAGTGTGCTGCAAGGACATCTGAATTTTCCCTGAATAAGGGGATTAATAAAGTAATAATCTAAATCTAAATTCCACTGTCTTAAGTGCATTGAGCTCCAGGATGCCAGCGATGGCACCAGGACGCCAGCTGTGTCACTTCCTGTCTGTATGCAGATTCCTCCCCATCCTGGATCAGTCCAACCAGGATTGTGTTGTCCGAAAACTTTAGAAGCTTGACAGAGGTGTCTGTGGAGGTGCAGTCATTGGTGTAGAGAGAGTAGAGGAGAGGGGAGAGTACACAGCCTTGCGGCGCTACTATGCTGAGGGTTTGCGGATCCGAGATTTGCTTTCCCAGCCTCACTTGCTGCTTTCTGTCTGTAAGGAAGTTGGTGATTCACCGACAGAGCGGTTCAGGCACAGTCAACTTGGAGAGTTTGGAGTGTAGCAGCTCTGGCTACAATGGTGTTGGATGCAGAGCTAAAATCAACAAACAAAATCCTCACATAGATCCCCTGGCGATCTAGGTGCTGGAGGATGAAGTGCAGGCCCAGGTTGACTGCGTCATCCACAGATCTATAGGCCCGGTATGCAAACTGCAGAGCGTCCAGCAGGTGGTTAGTGATATTTTTCAGCGTGGCCAGCACAAGTATTTCAAGGGTCTTCATGACTACAGAGGTCAGTGCAACAGGCCTATAGTCATTAAGACCAGTAATCCTTCTTGGGTATAGGGACAATAGTGGAGATTTTAAAGCAGGCAGGGACAGTACAAGCTTGAAGGTGTTTAAGAAGGAACTGCAGATGCTGGAAAATCGAAGGTGCACAAAAATGCTGGAGAAACTGGTTGAAAATATCTGTGAAGACCAGTGCCAGTTGTTCGGCACAGAGCTTGAGAGTAGAGGGGGAAACATTGTCTGGTCCTGGAGATACTCATAGCATGCAAAGTTTTTTTTTACTTTATCTCAGTACATGTGACAATAATAAACCAATAATACAAGTTATCCCGAGTGTCTTAACCAATATTGAAACCGCATCCAACGTGTTTAACTTAATTGTGCAATGTGGATATTCCCGCCAAGGCTGGCATCTTTTGCCCATCTCTAAATGCAGGGCCTTTTCAAAGATTGAGTTAGGATTAACTAGACTGATGGATCTGGATTCACATTTAGATCAGCAAAGCATGGCATTGCAATGACAATCTAATAGTTTCATGGTCACCATGATGAATATTGGCTTTTGATTTTCAAATGTATCCAATTAATTGAACTTAAATTCCCCAGCTGTTTGGTAGGATTTGAATTCATGTCTCCGGAACAATTGTATACCAGTGCAGTGACCTAACCAATATGTTAAGGGGCTGTCTTGGGCGACCTAATTGGCGAGTTTAGGAGAGTTTAGGAGAGTTTGAAAAAATGTAATGATGAAGACCTTCTTCGACTATGTAGAAGACCTCCTTCAACTATGTTGAAGACTAGCTTCGACTAGCTACGACTAACTTCGGGAAAATTGGACACCGAATAGTGAAGAGGGTAATGAAGTAGAGTTTCAAAGTCTACAGAGAGATTTATGCCAGTTGGAAGAGTGGGCTGAAAGATGGCAGATGGAGTTTAATGCTGATAAGTATGAGGTGCTACATCTTGGCAGAACAAATCAAAATAGGACGTACATGGTAAATGGTAGGGAATTGAAGAATGTAGGTGACCAGAGGGATCTGGGAATAACTGTGCACAGTTCCCTGAAAGTGGAATCTCATGTAGATAGGGTGGTAAAGAAAGCTTTTGGTGTGCTGGCCTTTATAAATCAGAGCATTGAGTATAGAAGTTGGGATGTAATGTTAAAATTGTACAAGGCATTGGTGAGGCCAATTCTGGAGTATGGTGTACAATTTTGGTCGCCTAATTATAGGAAGGATGTCAACAAAATAGAGAGAGTACAGAGGAGATTTACTAGAATGTTGCCTGGGTTTCAGCAACTAAGTTACAGAGAAAGGTTGAACAAGTTAGGGCTTTATTCTTTGAAGCGCAGAAGGTTAAGGGGGGACTTGACAGAGGTTTTTAAAATGATGAGAGGGATAGACAGAGTTGACGTGGAAAAGCTTTTCCCACTGAGAGTAGGGAAGATTCAAACAAGGGGACATGACTTGAGAATTAAGGGACTGAAGTTTAGGGGTAACATGAGGGGGAACTTCTTTACTCAGAGAGTGGTAGCTGTGTGGAATGAGCTTCCAGTGAAGGTGGTGGAGGCAGGTTCGTTTTTATCATTTAAAAATAAATTGGATAGTTATATGGATGGGAAGGGGATGGAGGGTTATGGTCTGAGCGCAGGTATATGGGACTAGGGGAGATTATGTGTTCGGCACGGACTAGAAGGGTCGAGATGGCCTGTTTCCGTGCTGTAATTGTTATATGGTTATATGGGTATATGAGTGAAGTTGACCTCCTTCGATCTCCTTCGACCTCCCCTCGACTATGATGAATATCTACGACTACCTTCGATTACCTTAGACTACCCTCGATTACCTACGACTAACATGCCGACCTTCTACGACCTACTACGACTAAACCTACAAGTTAAAAAAAGTATTGATTTTTTCCATGCCGACCTTTTTTTACTCGCAAGCATTTTTCAACTTGTTGAAAAGTACAGCGTGACCTACCTGAGGCTTCGAGTACACAGGGACTACTCTCGAGCATGAAGGAGAGTTACAAAGACCTCCTACGACCCATGTCGACCATGCTGCGAGTATGAGTCGAGGGCAAACTCGCCAGAACTCATGGATTAGGTCACCCAAGTGGGACAGCCCCTTTACCTTACCCAATGTCGCACTAGTCCATTGTCTAACAAATATCGCATTGTTGTTTGTAGAGCTTGCTGTTTGTAAATTGGCTGCTATGCTTCTCACATCAGAACCATAACTTACTTACGTTACTGCCTGTAAATTACTATAAATGTTCTGAAAGGTACATGAAAACTACCGCAGTATCATTTAACCCCAACCTTCCCTTGAAATTCCTATTTCCCATCAAAGTAAAGTGACAAAATCCAATTACTACCATCCGACACATCCAGTATTTTAAAGAGTAGCATTTGAAGTTGTCTATGGCATTTCAGGTATTCACAACGTTGGTGCGTCCCCTGGAAAACAAAAGGAAAATGTTGCATCAGCTGGAAGGATAATTCAACCACATTCAAGTTGAAATTAGATTTTCCACTCCATTAGACAGCTGAATTTCACAGAGCCGATGGCTTCCATTCTTTCTTGTCTACAAAATACTTAAATGACTGTTTCTAAAACACTTATTGTCAGCAGAACAGTTGAAGCCTAAACCAAGAACTAACATGTTTAAGTTAATCTTGCACCCAGGGGAGATACTTAAACTGGAATTGTTTTTACTGTTAATGCGTTGACAGGAAAATTATCAAGGCCACCTTAACAATGGAAATAAATACCTTCTTGCTTCTTGATTACAGAACAACAGCTGCGGCACTTCCAAAGTTGCAATCTTCAATGATCAGCAAGAAATTCAGAAAATATTTTGTTGCCTGGTACGGTGGCGCAGCAGTAGAGTTGCTGCCGTGCAGCACCAAAGATCCGGGTTTGATCCTGACTGCGGGTGCAGTCTGCATGGAGTTTGTATGTTCTCCCCATGACCTGCGTGGATTTTCTCAGGGAGCTCTGGTATCCCCCCACACTACTAAGACATATAGGTTTGTAGGCTAATTGCCTTGGTAAAATTGTAAATTGTCCCTAGCGTGTATAGGATAGTGTTAGTGTGGGGGGATCGCTGGTCGGCACGGACTCGGTGGGCCGAAGGGCCTGTTTCCACACTATATCAGTCTGTGACTCTATGACTCTATCCATTTTCCTTCTCGACCCTATTCTCCTGCTTTCCTCGTGACAGTAGGGGGGAGGATAGAGAACAATGGTCCCAGTGTGGGGGGGACCATCGTGAGGGGGGGGGCAGAAAGAACAATGAATAATGGAGGGGGAGGGGAACAATGAATAATGGAGGGGGAGGGGAACGAGGGGGAGGGGAGGGGGAGGGGAACGAGGGGGAGGGGAACAAAGGAGGAGTCAGCGGGGCAACTTTATAACTTTGTCAGCGCCGTTTATGTGGCAACTATTCGTATACCTTGGGTATGCAAGCAAAAAAATGTCACTGTGCCTTGTCACATGTGACAATAAAGTATTCTATTCCATCCCATCTCTATTTTAAATGTCCACCTTTCATGCTGAGGCTGTGCCCTCCCATTATTGGAAAAACAACCTTTGCATGCCCACTATATCCAGGGATTTCATATCCAACCAAGAAGTAATAACAGAAAAGATACTTAATCCCCAAACAGGTTAACTTTCAAAATGAGATCAAATTGAAAATTGAGCTGTGTTAGACTTTGTCTTATTTTGTGCAACACATTTTGAGGCATTTCAATGTGATTGAGCAAAGATTGACTGCAATTGTTATCTGCTTTCCTTTGGGTTTGTGCTTCCCACCACTCCCACCCCCACCACCTTTATACATGGTGTTATGAACTGAATGCCATCCAGGGAAATGGAACCGCAGATTTGAGTGTTTTATTTTAAAATAGTGGTGGAACCATATTTTGGATTTGCACAGCAGTTTAAATACCAGAAAAAACGTAATGGGTTATCAAATATTACAGCAGGATCTTGATCAGCTGAGCAAGGGGGGCTGTGGAGTGGCTAATGTAGTTTTATGTCGATAAGTGTGAGGAGTTCCATTTTAAAAAGTCGTCAGACCAGGGCTGTGGAGAGTGTTGTGGAGCAGAAGGATCTCAGAGTGCAGGTACCGAGTATGCAGAATGAGTTGTTACATGAGATAGATCACGTTAGTACGATAATAACACTCAAAAGACATTTAGATATGTACGTGGATGGTTACAAGAATGTTTCTTAAACGTTGTGATAGTACCAGAGGAGGTAGTTGAGGCAGGTATATTGCAACGTTTAAGAAATATTTAAACGGTTATATGGATAGTATAGTTTTAGAAGGATATGGGCCAAACGCAGGCGGGTGGGACTAGTGTAGATCGGATATGTTGGTCGGCTTGGGCAAGTTGGGCCGAAGGGCCTGTTTCCACACAGTTTGACTCTATAATTGCCCCATCCCATCCAAAAGTATCTTTCGAGGATTTTCATGAGGACGGTTTTCATTTAGTGATGAACTGATCACATTTGCTTAATATACAATGACGGCTATTAATGTATTTGGACAGGCGGCAAATAAAACAGAACATCTGTCGGTTTTCCAACACCATGGTTAGCACATCTTAGTTGTTTAACATCAAAGCAGACGGATGCTAGGCAGTTGCTGAGCTCCAATGCGCGTCGCATGCCACTTTCACCCCATTTGCAAAACCAATTAACTCCCACACATCTACCTGCTGCCACTTTATCACTCAAGAAGAACCTCAGTACATTAAATAGTAAAGGAGTACTGTGATGTAAAATGTAATCATCTTTATAGTTGAAATGTTTTGCCACTTGTAAGGCGTGCGCCTTCAATGCCCACCAACTCTTTGGTGACAAGGGTCATCCATTCCTCCTTCCAGAGATGCTGCCCGTCCCGCTGAGTTGCATGTACATTACTCCAGCATTATGTGTCTGTCTTCAACTCTTTGGTAAGTGCGACTGCCATTGACTCGGGGACTCAAGTGGTGAGCGGGGAAAGAGTTGTCCTCAACCCCTGGGAGCTAACGGCCAGTCGCAGAAGACGCTTTTCCCTCCTGAACCCTCCTCTTCCACCCTCGTGTCGGTGCAGCCGAGACCGAGAGAGCTGTCGGCAACTTGTGGAACCGCGCCTGGGGAGAGCGGCCTGGGGGAGCTCTGTGTGACCGCGACCTGTCCCAGCCCTGTGTCCCCCCCTCCCCCGGCTCAGCATGTGAACTCCGACAACACAGTGGCAGGACAAATGTGCGCTGGTCGGCAGCAGTGACAGACAGACAGCTTCAGTGTGAGCAGGAGACGGAGCCAACTCTCGCCTGGAGACTGGACCAGCGCTGCCGGAGAGAGCAGAACCAACAGGTAAAGCTGTTCACAGACAAGTTGCACTGCTCACTTGTTGAGTTCAGCTCTTATAAGCAAGGCGTGGGCTCGCTCGGTGGCCAGAGTATTAAAGAAGGAAGCAAAGCAAGTAATCTTACAATAGCACAATAAGGCGACAAAATAATTGTTGAAAGTTAAGAATCGTGTAAAAATATTAAATATTCCAAATGCTGCGCGGATTTCTTGGGAACATCACTTATATTGTGTCGTTGGCGATGCTACTACATGTCTCTAGATTGTTTATGACTTTGGCTGTAGAAGGGTTATTCATCTGTGGAGTGGGTTTTCTGCGCGGATGTCAGCGTAGTCAGTCTCAGGCGGTTCACTGCACCCCAGCTATACTTCCAGGTTCACCGTTCAGCGATCTATGTGTCCTTCAGTTCAGCCTATTCATGTCCGTGACCAAAACACACAGTACTTAGAAACATAGAAACATAGAAATTAGGTGCAGGAGTAGGCCATTCGGCCCTTCGAGCCTGCACCGCCATTCAATATGATCATGGCTGATCATCCAACTCAGTATCCCGTACCTGCCTTCTCTCCATACCCCCTGATCCCCTTAGCCACAAGGGCCACATCTAACTCCCTCTTAAAATAAAGCCAATGGACTGGCCTCAACTACCCTCTGTGGCAGAGAGTTCCAGAGATTCACCACTCTCTGTGTGTTAGAGGATCGGGCAGCATCTGTGGCGAGAGTGGACAGGCGGAGTTTCTCCTTCTTTGTCTGGGAAACGTCATGGTTCTCCCTTGCACCAACTCCAGTTTTGTGGGTTCTGAGGTGATTAATTAGACCGAAGTGTGAAGCGCAGATTCTAACGCAGTTGGTGCTGTAGGAGCGCTGAGGTGTGTGTGTGTAGGTAGTTTGTGAGATGGTGGTTACTGTGGTTTACACTTGGCTACTGTATGCTCCTGCTACATAACTTTGAGGGTTTCAATGCCATCCCAAATACTCCTTCCCCATTTCTGGGTGATATTTCACTTCTTCATGGAAGCTTTGAGAACATAATTGAATATGTTTCTCTCTATTTAGTGAATTAATCCCAGCTTGTATCTCCACTGAGTTAAGGACACTCAAGAGACTGTGGTTATTGCTAAAATATACATTTGGGTACCAACTGTTTAGAACTAGATCTATGTATTTACAGACTCCGATCTTTGATTCTGAAATAAATAACCATCCTTGTCAGCTGTTAAAAAGCAAACCAGGTTATTCACAACTTTTGTATCACATTTGATCCAAAGATGATTTTCAGACCATGTATCTAACATCACACCTGCTAACACCTTTCGCTTCAGCCAACCTCTCTTGCAATAGCCTTGGTCCAATCATTTTCTGGTAGTTTGTATGCCAGTATTGTTTAAGAGGGGTATTTATATATTTAAGAGGGAGTTAGATGTGGCCCATGTGGCTAAAGGGATCAGGGGGTATGGAGAGAAGGCAGGTACAGGATACTGAGTTGGATGATCAGCCATGTTCATATTGAATGGCGGTACAGGCTCGAAGGGCCGAATGGCCTACTCCTGTACCTATTTTCTATGTTTCTATGTTTGCAGATATATGGAGGCCAAAAGCAACTGTACTCTGACACCACCCAGCTATACAAAATGTACACAGACATTTTATTGTCCTGCCTTGAATCGAACAAAGAGTAGGGATTTGGAACCTGCCATCAATTTTGGATTTCTATCATATAAAAGGATCTGATAGTAGAATATAATCAGAATGGTGCTGCAAAGGAAGCCATCAGATTTGTTGCTTAACAAGGTGCCAAGTCATATCAAAATCTAAATCGATGATGTGTGTGGTGCTAAATTAGAAATTCAAATATCTACATTATGGGCAGACTGATGAATGCATTAATCAAATTATAACATAATTTAACGGATTTAGTGTTGGTGAATATGATGTTTCCAACTCCTGCTACCATCACAGTACATTTTACTGACCATGAGCATATTTTCAGGGCAATACTAAATATCCTTGGCTACCATTGATAATTCTTCCTGTGCAAACTTCTTTCTTCACTGTATGTGATTTGTGCGTGAAATGTAACTGTTTCCCAATGTAATGATCACCCCATAATATTTTACCCATGTACTGTAGGCTATTTGTTCCAGAGAGGAAAATAAAGTTACTTTTTTCATAAACATTTTAATAGATTGCTTTGTTATCACCAATTATAAACTAATTTCAGTAACCATTTTTTTCCATTGTTCTTGTAATTGTGTTTATTACTTAAATGGTAATTCATGCTTGTTATCTTGATGATAATTCCCCATACACATCTGGGTGACTTATTTTATTCAACCCCCTGTGTACAGTATATGAGGCCAGCGCTGGTGCCTGTGTCCTGACATGCACTGGAGCAACCTTCACCTTTGTGCTTACAAATGTTGGCTCCTGATAATCTATACCTTAACTATAAAATTCTCATTTTTGTTTTAAAATTCCTTTAGTGTTCAATCGTTGACTTAATTCAGTGATCTCCTTCATCTTTCTAGCTATCTGAGATACAGCCACTCCTCACCTTGCAAATCCTTAATCATAAATGACCCTTAATTTTAATTACTGGGGCATTAAACACTAGCAGTTGCACGTTCAAATCTCTCTGCCTTCCCACATTCCCTTTCATCCTTTAAGACCCTTCTTAAAACCTAGCTGTTTGATTAAACTTTAGGTGATCTGGTCTGACATCTCTTTTTGTGTGGCTTGACATCTGGCTATGTTAGATGGCCTTCCTGTGAAGGGCTTTGTAGGTTTTACTTTGTTGAATTATAAAAAATAGAGGCTGTAACATGTGTGTGTGTGCTATTGCCATGGCAAAGAGTCTTACAGTTTAAGATCGGAGGTGAAGAACAGTGTCATGCCAACAACATAATAATTAAGTTGTATAACACTTGTCAGGATCGACTAAGATTGGACATATGTTGGCAATTATCTGGAGGTTTCTGGCTTCAATGATACATATTGCTATGGTCATTTCTTATGTTGGTCTAGTAATTACTTTGAATTGAAATAACTTCAGTCAAGACAGTCATAGACAATACTCACAGCTCTTATACAAGTGAATGCATGATGTTGACATGCATGAGATCTTATTTTGTGCCAGATATGCATGAACCATCATATACAATTACCCACACTAGTTGCCACCAGGATATGTGCTAGAAGTATTAAGATGGCTCATTAAAATTAAATTAAAATTAGAATCTATTTTTCCTTCAAGACCTTTTGTGAAATTAATCTGCATGTTGACATACTCAAATGTCAAACGTGGTCAGTAATTTTTGAGGCATCAAGCAATGCTATTATAGTGCTGTACTACTGCAAATTAGTCAGTTGTAAGTTAACATCTGAGTATTTTTGGTCAATTCTCTTGTACTCTACAAAGTAAAATATATTGTGACTTAGTCATGGAGTCATACAGCGTGGAAACAGGCCGTTTGGCCCAACTTGTCCATGCTGACTGACATGCCCCATCTACCCTAGTCCCAAATCCCTCCTGGGAAATATTTACCTGTCTAAATGTTTCTTAAACATTGCAATAGTACCTGCCTCAACTAACTCCTCAAGCAGCTCATTGCATACAGCCACCACCCTTTGTGTAAAAAGATTACCCCTCAGATTCCTATTAAATCTTTTCCCCTTCATCTTAACCCAATGTCCTCTCGTTTGCGATTCTCCTACTCTGGGCAAAAGACTGTGTAATTACCCAATCTATTCCTCTCATGATCACCCCTTATCCTCCTGCGCTCCAAGGAAGAGAGTCCTAGCTCAGGCCCTCAAGTCTTGGCAACATCCTCATAAATCTTCTCTGCACCCTTTCCAGCTTGACATCATCTTTCCTATAACATGCTGGCCAAAACTGAACACAATACTCTAAATGTGGCCTCACCAAAGTCTTATATTACTGCAATTTGACTTCCCAACTACTATACTCAATACTCAATGCTGATGAAAATCAATGAGCCGATAACCTTTTTGACCACCCCATCTACCTGTGATGCCACTTTCAAGGAACTATGTATCTGAACTCCTAGATCCCTCTGCTCTTCAATACCCTACAGCCCGACTTTTCACTGTGTAGGTCCAGCCCTGGTTTGACTTTCCAAAATGTAACACCTCACATTTCTCTGTATTAATTTCCATCAACCATTCCTCAGCCCACCTGCCCTACTGATTAAGATCCTGCTTCAATTTTTGACAACCATCTTCGCTATCTCCAATACCACCCACTGTAGTGACTTATGCCCCTGTCCCACTTAGGAAACCTGAACGGAAACCTCTGGAGACTTTGCGCCCCACCCAAGGTTTCCGTGCAGTTCCCGAAGGTTGCAGGTGGTTGCCAGAGGTTGCAGGTAGTGGAAGCAGGTAGGGAGACTGACAAAAAACCTCTGGGAACCGCACGGAAACCTTGGGTGGGGCGCAAAGTCTCCAGAGGTTTCCGTTCAGGTTTCTCAGTGGGACTTTGCCCAGTTTGCCATTCTTTGCTAATCTGGGTTGTCCATGCTTCTGGCACATTTCTCAAACACCTGCTGGTGGGTTGTGGTGGAGTTTCATGGCAGCAGTCTTTACCAGTCCTCTATGGTACATTCAGGTTATCGATAAGGAATATTCGGAGGCATTCAAGAGTAGTTAATTTTTTTTTCTTTAATCAATAAAATTAGGAATACAAATAATTAATTTAGTTAAAAATACATTAAACTACTAAAAATTAATTAAATATTGAAATATAAAGATATTTTAAATGTTATTGGTTATTGAATAAAAGGCTTAATTTTGTAATGAATTCTGGTGGGTTTATTAAAGTGGATGAGGTTGACACTTGTTCAGTTTATTATTGTCACGTGTACAATGAAAAGTTTTTTTATTGCATGCTATCCAGTCAGTGAAAGGACTATACATGATTACAATCAAGCTGTCCACAGTATACGGATACAAGATGAAGGGAATAACATTTAGTGCAGGGTAAAGTCCAATTGAAGATAGTTCAAAGGTCTCCAATAAGGTAGATTGGAGGTCAGAACTGCTCTCCAGTTGGTGATACACTGGCTTGTAGCTGAAGAATTGCTGCTGAACTCGGGGCGACTGGCAGCAGAGTGAGAGGTCAGGAGCACTGGCCTCTGATCTCCAACTTGTTTCTGATTCCCACATTTCTGTTCCTGCAAGAGCACAGATGTGTTAAATGTTGAAGAATGAACTGCAGATGCTGGAAAAATCGAAGAAAAGTGCTGGAGAAACTCAGCGGGTGAGGCAGCATCTATGGAGCAAAGGAATAGGCGAAGTTTTGGGTCGCGACCCTTCTTCAGAGGATGCTTCCATCTTCAAGGTTCCCAAACTTGGTCTGAAGAAGGGTCTCGACCCGAAACGTCGCCTAATCCTTTGCCACATAGATGTTGCCGCACCCGCTGAGTTTCTCCAACTTTTTTGTGTGTCAAAGATGTGTTACAGATCAGAGGGTGGACCAGAGTAGGTTCCAACGCAACCACTGCATGCTTTAGAGCTTGACCTGGAACAAAATTCAGAATGTGCGTCCATTTCAAAAGAAATGTTTAAATATTGCACTTCAAAAATGTCAAAATATCCCATTTAGTGAACCATTAGTTTTAGTTTTAGAGATACAGCGCGGAAACAGATCCTTCGGCCTACCAAGTCCACACCAACCAGCGATCCCTGCACATTAACACAAACCTACACACACTAGGGACAATTTACACGGAGACCAAGTATACAAACCCAAGCCAATTACATACAAACCTGGACGTCTTCGCAGTGTGGGAGGAAACCGAAGATCTCTGAGAAAATTCACACGGTCACGTGGAGAATGTATTAACTCTGTATAGACAGCAACTCTACCACTGCGCCACCATGCTATCTACTGACCTGGGTGCATGAGGATGCTTCCATCTTCCAGGTTCCCATACTTGATGCTGGCAGTGGGTTCTCTGACATTCATTCCAACAAACTAAAAGTCTGACCTGATTGTTCAAAATCTCCATGGCACAGGAATCTGCCTCATTTTGTTTTGTTTCTTGCGCTCCTTTTGGTCACCTAGTCCACTGGAATATTTGTTGTACCATCGTCTAAAGTCTGTTTAAAATGTTGGTGCTAGGAGTAATATTCAATAGTCCAGAAGATCGATCACCCATTGCAGGATTATCAGAGCTTTATTGTGGTCACTGAGTTTTAGGGGTTTTGGATGTATTAAGGGCAGTGGAACTGGTGGTTTTGTGTGTTTTTTATTTTTGTAGACAATAGACAATAGGTGCAGGAATAGGCCATTCAGCCCTTCGAGCCAGCACCTCATTCAATGTGATCATGGCTGATCATCCCCAATTAGTACCCCGTTCCTGCCTTCTCCCCATAAACCCCTGACTCAGCTATTTTTAAGAGCCCTATCTAGCTCTCTCTTGAAAGTATCCAGAGAACTGGCCAACGCCCTCTGAGGCAGAGAATTCCACAAACTCTGTGAGAAAAAGTGTTTCCTCGTCTCCGTTCTAAATGGCTTACTCCTTATTCTTAAACTGTGGCTCCTGGTTCTGGACTCCCCCAACATCGTAAAAATAGAGGCATGTTTCCTGCCTCCAGCGTGTCCAAGCCCTTAACAATCTTATATGTTTCAATGAGATACCTCTCTCATCCTTCTAAACTCCACAGTGTACAAGCCCAGCTGCTCCATTCTCTCAGCATATGACAGTCCCATCATCCCGGGAATTAACCTTGTAAACCTACGCTGCACTCCCACAATAGCAAGAATGTCCTTCCTCAAATGAGGGTACCAAAACTGCACACAATACTCCAGGTGTGATTAGATTAGATTAGATTAGATTCCTTTATTGTCATTCAGACTGTTCGGTCTGAACGAAATTTCGTTTCCCTGCAGTCATACATATAATAATAAAAAATGACAAAAACACACAATCAACACAAATTTAACATCCACCACAGTGAGTTCACCAAACATCTCCTCACTGTGGTGGAAGGCAAAATCTTAAAGTCTCTGTCTCTTCCCACTTCGTTCTCCCTCTGCGCCGAGGCGATCCAGGCTCCAGATGTTGTGACCCCACAGGGTGATGGTAAATCCCGCGGATCAACCGTGCTCCGCGAACGGGCCGGTTCAAACTCCGCAGGTGGTCGCTGCTGCCGCCACAGCTCCGAGGCTGAGTTGGGTCTCCGCTGCCGCCGCCACAGTGCCGGGGCTGAGTCGGGTCTCCATTGCCGCTGCCGCTGCCGCAGCTCCGGGGCCGAGTCGGGTCTCTGCTGCTGCTGCTGCTGCCGCCACAGCTCCGGGGCCGGGCCGAGTCGGTTCTCCGCTGCTGCTGCCTCCGCCTCAGCTTCGGGGCCGGGCCGGGTCGGGTCTCCGCTGCCGCTGCTGCCGCCGCCACGGTTCCGGGGCCGAGTCCGGTCTCCGCTGTCGCCGCCACGGTTTTGGGGCTGAGTCGGTTCTACATTGCCGCTGCCGCCGCCGCCGCCGCCACAGTTCCGGGGCCGAGTCGGGTCTCCGCTGCCACTGCCACTGCCGCCGCCGCTGCCGCCACTGCTACAGCTCCGGGGCCGAGTCGGGTCTCCGCTGCCGCTACCGTTGCTGCCGCCACCGCTACAACTCCGGGACCGAGTCGGGTCTCCGCTGCTGCTGCTGCTGCCGCCACCAGAGCTCTGAGGCCGCCAGCTCCGCCATTAGGCCTCGGCGCAGACGGAGATGGAGACGGGGAATACGACAGGAAAAAAGTCCCATCCCCCGAAGGAAGAGACCAAAACATGTTTCTCCCACCCCACCCACACGCATACACAACTTAAAAAAACAAAATTAACTAAAACATGACAAAGGATCAAAAAGAAAGAAAAAAAACAGACGGACTGCAGGTGGGCCGCAGCTGTTAAGCCTGTTTTTGCTACCAAAGTGGATAACCTCACATTTATCCGCATTAAACTTGTTGTGAGGACATTGAGCAGAGTTCAGGTCACTGAAGGGCCTGTCCCACTTACATGTTGTATGGCTGCGCAGGGCTAGTCCCATTTAGAAGCGCGAGGGGTATTGGGTTGTGCGCGACATCGCGGGGCTCCGAAATTTTTGTAGCGAACAAAATCTTTGCGTGCCAACGGCCTATCGTGGAACTGATGGCCAAAGTGGGACAGGCCCAAGACCCTGGCGCGATGCAACATCTCACCTCCAACAGCAGCAGAAGCAGGCAAACGATCGCCGAACTCGGCATGGGGTTAACGGTCGTTGTGGTCCGGATCCGCCCCCACGTCTACTACCGGAGCGGGGCCAAGAAATTTGAAGATGGACTCAAAGTGCAGGAGTTACTCAGCGGGACCGGAAGCATCTCTGGAGAGAAGCAATGGGTGACGTTTCGGGTCAAGACCCATCTTTTTAGACTGAAGAAGAGTTTCAACACCAAACGTCACCCATTGCTTCTCTCCAGAGATGCTGACGGTCCCGCTGAGTTACTCCAGCTGTGTGTCCATCTTCAAATGACGTCACGTGCTCCAGGCTGTGCGTACGCATGAAATCGCGCGGGACCTCAACGTGATCACGAGGTCGCGTAATTTGCATGCCAAGGACACGTAAGTGGGACAGACCCTTAAGACAAATGGTATGGACACCCATGACTATCTTCCTCCACTTCCTCCACTGCCTTTTGAGCTTGTCGCTGGGGGATTCTGATCTATCCATCTCATTTGCAAGATATCAACATTGACTCCAACCACAGAGCACATCCATTGTAGTATTTAAAGTATTTAAAAATCTAACAAGTATAGATACTGAAAATCTCGAATAAAAGCAGCAAATATTGGAAACATTACGCAGGCAAAGTAATGTCCATGAAAAGTGAAATAGAGTTAATGTTTCAGAATAAGGACCCTTCACCAGAAACATAGAAACATAGAAATTAGGCCCTTCGAGCCTGCACCGCCATTCAATATGATCATGGCTGATCATCCAACTCAGTGTCCTGTACCTGCCTTCTCTCCATACCCCCTGATCCCTTTAGCCACAAGGGCCACATCTAACTCCCTCTTATAAATATAGCCAATGAACTGGCCTCAACTACCTTCTGTGGCAGAGAATTCCAGAGATTCACCACTCTCTGTGTGAAAAATGTTTTTCTCATCTCAGTCCTAAAAGATTCCCCCCTTAAACTGTGACCCCTTGTTCTGGACTTCCCCAACATTGGGAACAATCTTCCTGCTTCTAGCCTGTCCAACCCCTTAAGAATTTTGTAAGTTTCTATAAGATCCCCCCTCAATCTTCTAAATTCTAGTGAGTACAAGCCGAGTCTATCCAGTCTTTCTTCATATGAAAGTACTGACGTCCCAGGAATCAGTCTGGTGAACCTTCTCTGTACTCCCTCTATGGCAATAATGTCTTTTCTCAGATTAGGAGACCAAAACTGTACGCAATACTCCAGGTGTGGTCTCACCAAGACCCTGTACAACTGCAGTAGAATCTCCCTGCTCCTATACTCAAATCCTTTTGCTATGAATGCTAACATACCATTCGCTTTCTTCACTGCCTGCTGCACCTGCATGCCTACTTTCAATGATTGGTGTACCATGACACCCAGGTCTCGTTGCACCTCCCCTTTTCCTAATCGGCCACCATTTCCTAATCGGCCACCAAAAATGTTCCTGTTTTTGCCACCATAGTGGATAACCTCACATTTATCCACATTGTACTGCATCTGCTTTGGAAGGAGTAGGAGGGGGACCCACAGCCCCATTTATATCAATGGGTCGATGGTTGAAAGGGTCAAGAACTTCAAATTCCTGAGCGTGCACATCTCTGAAGATCTTTCCTGGTCCGAGAACACTAACGCAATTATCAAAAAACTCATCAGCGCCTCTACTTCCTGAGAAGATTACGGAGAGTCGGATTGTCAAGGAAGACTCTCTCTAACGTCTACAGGTGCACAGTCGAGAGCATACTGACCGGTTGCATCGTGGCTTAGTTCGGCAATTTGAGCGCCCTGGAGAGTAAAAGACTACAAAAAGTAGTAAACACTGCCCAGTCCATCATCGGCTCTGACCGAGGGGATTTATCACAGTCGCTGCCTCAAAAAGGCTGGCAGTATCATCAAAGACCCACACCATCCTGGCCACACACTCATCTCCCTGCTACCTTCAGGTAGAAGGTACAGGAGCCTGAAGACTGCAACGACCAGGTTCATGAATAGCTACTTCCCCACAGCCATCAGGCTATTAAACCTGGCTCGGACAAAACTCTGATTATTAATAACCACTTTCTGTTATTTGCACTTTACCAGTTTATTTATTCATGTGTGTATATATTTATATCATGGTATATGGACACATTTATCTGTTTTGTAGTAAATGCCTACTATTTTTTTTCTGTGTGCTTAAGCAAAGCAAGAATTTTGTTGTCCTATACAGGGACACATGACAATAAACTCACTTGAACTTGAACTTGAACTGCCATGCATTTGCCCACTCAACCAGCCTATCCAAGTCACCTTGCAGTCTCCTAGCATCCTCCTCACAGCTAATGCTGCCCCCCAGCTTTGTGTCATTCGCAAACTTGGAGATGTTGCATTCAATTCCCTCGTCCAAATCATTAATATATATTGTAAATAACTGGGGTCCCAGCACTGAGCCTAGCGGTACCCCACTAGTCACTGCTTGCCATTGTGAAAAGGACCCGTTTACTCCTACTCTTTGCTTCCTGTCTGCCAGCCAGTTCTCTATCCACATCAATACTGAATCCCCAATACCGTGTGCTTTAAGTTCATATACTAATCTCTTATGTGGGACCTTGTTGAAAGCCTTCTGAAAGTCCAGATATAACACATCCACTGGTTCTCCCTTATCCACTCTACTAGTTACATAGATCCTCACAGAAGTGTTAACTCAGTTTCCCATTCCATAGACCCGCTGAGTTGTTTACAATTTTCGTTTTGCTTTTATTTATAAATAAAGTATTAATTAGTTGGAGAAGTAGTTGCCATGGATAAGAACTGAGAATAAATATCCCATTATATATCCAATCAGACTGCAACCAATTTATTTTGATTCCTCACTTTTGGATTGCTGAAGGGTATTTCAAGGGTAATGTTTTTTTTTAGATTTATGAACTCTGTTTTTGCTCCCATTATGTTATAGGCTTGATACTCAACCTGCCTGTTATTAATTTAATAATAGGATCCAACTTTTGATAGTTATAGTCAAGCAGCATTGAAACAGATCTTTCAACCCATTAAATTTGTGCCGGCAAGCAATTACCCATCCATATTAAATCAAATTTCCAGCACTTGACCTGCAGTCTTTTATGATAAGATATAGCAGAATTAGGCCACTTGGTCCATCGAGTCTGCTCCACCATTCAATCATGGCTGATTTATTTTTCCCTCTCAACCCCATTCTTCTGCCTTCTCCACATAACATTTGCCACCCTTACTAACCAAGAGCCTGTCAATCTCTGCTTTAAAAATACCCAATGACTTGGCCTTCGCCGCTGTCTGAATGAAGCAATGAATTCCACACATTCCCCGCCTTCTGGCTAAAGGAATTTCTTCTCATCTCCATTCTAATGGTACGTCCTTTTATTCTAAAGCCGGGCTCCCTGGTCCTAGATTCTCCCACTTCAAGTACTCATCTAAACACTTAAATGTTGTGAGAATGCCTGCCTCCCCCAACACCTCAGACAACCAGCAGGTCGAGGAACAGCTTCTTTCCAGCGGCTGTCACTCTACTAAACAACGTACCTCGGTGACTGCCAATCACCCCCCCCCCCGGACACCCCCCGGACACTTATTATTTTTTTTTTTATTCAAATCGTTTGCTATGTCGCTCTTCAAGGGAGATGCTAAATGCATTTCGTTGTCTCTGTACTGTACACTGACAATGACAATTAAAATTGAATCTGAATCTGAATCTGATTATGTTCCAGATTTCAACAACTCACTGGACGAAAAGAAAATCGTCCTGTAAGCCCTCTTAAATTTCTAACCCTTTAAATTAAACCAATGTCCCCTGGTTATAGACACCTCTGTTAAGGGAAAGGGTTTCTCACTATCTACATTACCTGTTCCTGTCATATCTCTATCTGCAGTCCTCTGCTCCAAGGAAAACAAACACAGTCTTTCTTGTTAGCTATATCCCAGGTTTCTCCTTTGCATCCTTTCCATTCCAATCAGATTATTCCTCTAGTGTGATAACCAAAAACTGCACATGGTACATCAGTTGTGACTGAACAAATGTCTCACATTGTCGTAACATAACCTTCCTGCATTCCTTCATGCTCTGGCTAATGAAGCCAAGCTTCTTGTATACCTTCTTAATCACCATTTTTTTTAAGGCACTGCTGCCTTTAGAGATCCTTGTGTTTGTAATCCAATGTCTCGCTGTTCTTCAACAGTGCGTGAGGTCCACCTATATCTCAAACTTATTAGCCCTACTGAAAATACACCTCCTCACATTTTCAGGATTAAATTGTGCCTGCCACTTGCCATTTCTCTTCTCATGTTACCAAAAGATCAAAGTCATGCTGTAACTGAAAGCCACCCTTCTCACACAACAAATATTGTGCCATTTGTGAACTTAACTAACCAGACATTCAACAGATACATCCAGATCATGAATGTATATTTAAGAGTGAAGATCACTGTGGTGCACCACTGGTCACAGGCTTCCTTTTGCAAAAGCAAATCGCGATCATCTGCTTTTTATCAGCAACGTAATTTCAGATCCAGTTTGCCAAATTGCACAGGATCCCACCAATGTCCTAGCTTATTTACCTAACTTATCTCTGCTGTCCTGCTTGAATAAAGGTATAATGTTTGCTGCCCGCATGTCACCTAGCACCTGTTCTGTAGCCAAAGATATAACGGTTTCTGTCAGATCATGGGCAAGTTTGCTTCCATGTGCCCTTGCTACATAGAAGGTGGCTATTAGGCCCATTTAGTCCATTTTGGTTCCCAGAGTATTTTCAGCTAATTTTCCCTATGTCATATTCTCCCCATATTCTATGAATTCCACCTTGCCCCCCTTATCCCCAGATTCTCCCCGTCTCCTACGTACTAAAGGGAATTTTAAGTGGCCAATTAACCTACCAATCTATTCAAGAAGGAACTACAGATGCTGGAAAATCGAAGGTAGACAAAAGTACTGGAGAAACTCAGCGGGTGCGGCAGCATCTATGGAGCGAAGGAAATCGGCAACGTTTCGGTCCAAAACCCTTCTTCAGACTGATGTATGGTGGGGGGGGGGGGAGGGCGGGAAGAAGAAAGGAAGAGGAGGAGCCATAGAGCTGAGGGACAGCTGAGAAGGGGAGGAGACAGTGAGGGCTACCTAGATGCTCTAGATGTCAGCTGATCTACATCGGTGAGACCAAGCGTAGGCTTGAGGAGTTATGATGAGCGATTACGTGAAGAAGGGCCGTCCGTCTGCGTGCGCGTCAATCTTCAAAGCAGTGGTGTTAAATCACAGATTAAAAGAAGACCTGAGAATAGTAAGATTGAAGAAACTAGAACTTCCATGTGACCTTGATAGTATGAGGGTGGGAGCGGTGGGCACGTAATCGCTCATCGTAACTCCTCATAAAATCAAGATCAAACTTCAAACTGGTAAGTTCTCGTTTAATCTTACTATTTTACTTTGGAGTCACGTGAGTGACTACGTGAAGATTTCAAAGCTCTGATTTTACGCCGGTTACGAATCCAGGCGTCACACACTGAATGGATTGACCATGGATGCGTGTAATCATTAAAGCATTCAGACATTACGTAGTTAAGTAAAGACACTGATGCTTTAAATGAAAGAAAAGTTTTTAAAACTTGTTCCCCCTCCCAACCTTGGGGGTAAACTAAGGGACAGAACTTAAAATGGTACGTGCAAACAGCCCCAGTCTGGTAATAGGTTTGTTATCAAACCAGTGGACCGTATTTCATTCGTCCATCCTGCAGCCACTAGGACGTCGTCAAGAGGCACGTCCATTGCTCTTGCTGCCGACGTAGATGTAGCCCTGGTGGAGTGAGATTTAGCCATATGAATGTTCACTCTGTTACCGCCATTACCCCCTTTGACCATCTCGAGATGGTTTGTGTTAACACCTTCTGGTCTGTTCTGAGCCTCTGTGGTTCTCCGTAACTCTCAGATAGTGGTGTTAGTATGTTACCACACACACAACTGTAGGTCCTCTGGATATGCCAAGAACTGGACCTCCATCCCTGGCATCCCTGGCCTGCTATGTTTTATCAGATTCCTGATTACGAATGTTATGTTGTTCATATTGGTGGTGATGTGGTCCAACCGTAGCTTCTGCAGTGTCTGGACTCTTTGTCAGCATACCACCTTCAGGGTTAGTTATAGGCGGGCCCCACTGTCAAAGTAGGGTTAGTACCACGCTCACATCCCATGTGTCCGTATACCTTAGTCTTAGAGGTATTAAATTGTAAATTCCCTTCATGAATTTTGTTGTAAAGGGGTGCGTTCCTATCGACCCGTGCCCTGCTTCCAGCATCAGATAGGAGAAGAGTGCACCTCTGGCACTATAGATTGCACTATAACTTTGTTTATAGTTATAGTACAGAGTTGATAGAAAACTCCAAGACATTTGTTATCCGAACTGTGTTGTATTTGTTCGGACAGTCCTATGCCTTGAAATGGCCTCCTCAGAATCTGCAGACCAACAAGTTAATACGTTCGTGTAGTGGATGATTACTCCCTGTAACTGGGTTCACTAGGAGATCCCTGCTCTTGGGTACAGATTCAGATTCAATTTTAATTGTCATTGTCAGTGTACAGTACAGAGACAACGAAATGCATTTACAGCCATAACTGGCTGGACTATAGTTCCTAAAATTTTTGGGAACCAGGCTTGAGTAGGCCAATCTGGCACTACCAATATGCCTGTGGCTTAGTCTTGCTTGATTTTGGTCAAGCATCGGTTTGTGAGACAAATTTGCGGAAAGCATGCATAAACAATCCTCCCCAATTGAGGGAGAAAGCATCCACTGCCTTTGCTCCTGGATCCTGCTTGCAGGACACATATCTGGGTAACTGATGGTCTAGATGCAAATAGATCAATATCTGGTATGTCAAATCGTGTATTTATTTTGTTAAATACTGCCTGATTCAACATCCATTCTGTTGTTATTAAACATTCGTGATCCAGCATCTGTCACCGTGTTATATCTAACTCGTAGATTTCCCAAATATTCCTCTTGATACACCAGTGCCAAATAAGGTTCGACAATCTGTCGTAAGATACAGATTTTACACCACCCTTGTTAATGGATATGTGCCACCACAGTGGTGTTATCAATCTGAATTTGAACAAGCACCGGTTGCATATCACTACAGAAACCCTTGAGTCCAAATTGTGCCCCCAACAATTCTGGGTAATCGATTCCATATGTTGGGGAATTACAGACTCCTGCTCATTCCATCTGCCCCCACAGCTCTAGACTGTGTTAGTGGCTCCCCATCCTTAGCCGCTTGCATAGGTCTGAAGAACCCTCGATGGCTTTCAAGCAAATTTTACTTTTAGTTTCCTTACGTTCGTTATCCACCATAGTTATTCAACAGGGCCTCTGCTGGCAATCCATAGTTTTGCCAATTTGGCCTGCATGGAATCTGAGTGTTTGTTCCTTTGCTCGCTGTAAATTCTGGTAATGCAAAGGCCCGTACGTTCTGCTGGAAATGCAGCTACTATTTGCCAATTACACTCACTGTTTGCCTGATAGATGGCTAGTATTTGACTATCAGGACATAGCAGGCTTGATTTATATAGTTGTTTGCCCCTAGGCAAAGTCACCAACATATTTACTGTTTTTGATAGTAAATTCTAGGTAATCAATTACCCTTGTAGGTGTCAATTTTGATTTAACTGGATGGATGAGGTAACCAATTCTATCAAACAGGGTTTTGGTTTGCTTTGACTGATGCTTCTGCCAATTCTTGGTGACTCCAAAATGAAATAGTCCAAATATGCCATTACTATGTGGTTCTGAGACTTTTGTAGGCCCAGAATTGGTTTCCGTAGTTTTGTCAATAGTCTAGGAGCTGATGTCAACCCATTTGGCAGATCCATACCATCCAGTTAAACTTCAAATATCTCCTGTTCTTAGTGAATAGACACCGAATAGTATGCATCTTTGACGTCGATGCATGCCATGTGACCATTTTATAGGAAGCTCCTATAAAACAGTAGTTGGCCCGTGACAAAATTACTGTTTCTAAAAGTTTTACTGCACAAATGAGTTGAACCTGGATGATGTGACAATTCCAGTCCAAGTTCCAAGTCTGCTTGGAACCTGTATGTTGTGCAGTAAAAATAATCATATGTTATTATCTGTTTTAAAACCAATTCTGAAAATTCATGTTATTGTCATTTTGAACAAGAACACAAGAGTAAATTACCAACATGTAACTGGTCCACAATCCCTTGTTTCAGTAAACCCAGACCCACCTACCTCCATGGCTACCGGTGGTCTTGTGGTAAGCCCAAAGGCCCCTGATGCGGGTTCCTTTTCTCTCCTTGATTGGGAGCAGGACTATATAACCATATAACCATATAACAATTTACAACACGGAAACAGGCCATCTCAACCCTTCTAGTCCGTGCCGAACACATATTCCTCCCCTAGTCCTAGAACACATATTCTCCCCTAGACTGGTAAGGAAGTGTGGATTCCATGTTTCTCCTGACCTCTGCTTGGGTCTAGTCTGAACCTCATCATACTGAACCTGCCTTGTAGGACAATTCTGGCCATTGTTTTGAGTCTGCCTTGAAAGACGACTCTGATCATATTTCCGTGCCCAGCTTTCAAGCTACCACCGGATTCAGTGAACCGCTTACCCCCTATGGAGGTGTGGGGTGTGTTGTCGCCTATGCGGATATTCTGCCAACTGCTGGCTCTTGAAGCCATATGCATGCTTCAGTATGTTCATACTTTAAATTCGAGATCAGTTACCTACTGATCATTCACACTCCCCTCCACTGAGAGTCAGGTTCGTAGGCAGCCCTGAGGATATCTGTGCTGACATCGCCCTTCCAGTGGACCTAAATGAGATTCTAGCTTTGGTCAGACTGAAATGGACCATGAATGTTCCTCTCCTCAGAGCAGGAGGCATTTTGTGCAGCCCTGAAAACAGGTGCTGCTGCCTGCTGGTTCTCCATAATACCCGGGCTGTCAAGAGCTAGATTCCATCCAGGGAAGCACCCAGTGGAACCTGGATGATTGCAGAAGCACTTATTTTCCGTTTGTTTATATGGAAGCTTATTATTCCTTTTATGTAAAGCATTTTGGTGTTGACTTAAACAGTGCAATATAAGTCAAACTTACTTACTTACTTCCTTTCTTCTGCTTGACCCTGGGAAGGTCCCCCCCCCTCTTCTTTGTACTCTGATTCAGAGTGGTTTCTTCCACATGTAGTTCCCCCTCCAATGGGGAAGACTGCCCCATATGCGAGGCTCCCGGCACCGGCACTCCTGTAGGCGGCGGGCTGGAGCAGATCATTGTTGGAGCAACTACTCCTGCCGATTTTGCTGTCGGTGCTAATGTCGGGAAGCGTTGCTCTATGTGGGAGAAGTCGTCCTCAGCCGCTCTCCGTTGAGGGAGGGTATCCCTCTTTCCCGGACTCATCAGAGTCAACGGGTTTTTGATGGACTTGCGGGTGGTATTACGCCCCGCAGGACAACCACGGAGCTCCTGCTCCCGCGCAAAGTCTCCTGCCGTGTTGGAGCAACCTCTCCATAAATTGCTCCATGTGGGAGAAGTCGTCCTCAGACGCTCTCCGTTGAGGGAGGGTATCCCTCTTCCCCGCGTTCAGACGTAATGACGCGCACACAGACGGACGGCCCTTCTTCACGTAGTCACTAAAGACCTAACAGTATATCAATAAATCTATGCTAATGAATAATTCAAAACAAGTAGATATCAAATTAAAATTAAATATAACCGATGCTGGAACTCTGAAATAAATCAGAAATTACAGGAATTACTCAGCAAGCATCTGCGGATAGAAATAAAACGGTGATAAAAGTTCTGGTTGATGACCTTTTATAAGAACTGGGAGCTGCTGATGGAAATAAAAGATACAAGTTGCAGAAAAGGGTGGGGAGAGATGCCGAAGAAATGAAAGGTTGATGTTGATAGCGTGGAGACCAGGAACGATTGCATGGCACAGGTGCTGATGTGTGTTCAGAAAAGGAAGCAAAGGCTAGTGAATAACAAAAAGTACACTTGGGGAAAGGTGTGTAGAATCATACAGCATGGAAATAGGCCCTTGAACCCAACTCATCCATGCCAACCAAGATGCCCTACCCAGATTTTTGTGGAAAAAGCTGTCCTCGGGTTCCTATTAAATCTTGCCCATCGCACCTTAAACTTGTCCCTCTGGTTCTTGATCCCCCTACTTTGAATGAAAGATTCAGTGCACTCTCCTCGGATTCTAAATACCTCCATAAGATCACCTCTCAGACTCCTGTGCTTCAAGGAATAAAGTCATAGCCTGCCCAACCTCTCCCTATAGTATAGATCCTGGAATCCTGGCAATTTCCCCATAAATCGTCTCTGCATTCTTTCCAGCTTAATGATATTAATGACCAATGAATATTTTTAGAGATGACACAATGGGCTGGAGGTAGGCCTTTGATGAATGGTGGTATTTGATCTGTAACATCTTGCTGAATCATTATAATAGGCAGCGTTCCACTATTGGGGTGTCATTCAACAAAATAGCAGCTTGAGCCATGGAGCATTCACTCAACACCAACCTGGAGTTCCCATTGCAATAAACAGCTCAAATCCTGTCGGAATTCCTTGCCCATGAAAACTGATTGCTTGTACATTAGAGGGATAAAAAAAACAATTGACCTCTATCTCATTTAAGTACCATTGTACAAATAATTATTTGCAATACTATCAAACGTAGGTCTGAAAGCAAAAAAAAATGTCTGTTGTACTAACAATCCTTACGTTTACAAATAAAATTCACAAAATAATTTAACATTTCACCAATGGGATGAATATGAAATTATTACCATTTCCTAGAATTGGGTGATGAGAAGCAGAATCATTCTGTTTTGTTGTGAGTTCAAAAGATTGAATAATAAATGATAGGCAATAGAAAATGCATACAAATTGCTGGTACTCATTGTCAGCATAATGTGTTATGAGTCATGCAATCTTTTTATATTTTTTATTTTGTTGGGATGTGAACATCACTGCAACTTCAGCATTTATTACTCATGCCCATATCCCTTGAGGAGTATTGATGAGCCGCCATCTTGAACTGCTGCAGTCCGTTTAGTGAAGGTTCTCCCAGTTTACAGAGACTTAAAGTAGCTTATAATTATGCCATGAGAATATTACTTAAGAGTCTAGATGGTGTCGTGCGAGTGAGATGTTCGTGGCTACTGGAGTCAATACTTTACAAACTGTCTTAAGAAACCTTATGTATAAATTTATTTGCCCGATTAATGACTCTGAAAATGAAATAATCTTGGCCTCGTCAAACATAAGGTTTAGCACCAGAGATGGAAACCGCTTTCAAAACATGGGGGGGGACCGAGGGTCAGGGGGGACACTATTTCTTGGCAGCCGCACGCGCATCCGGACACACGCGAGGCATCGGAAGCTTCAGCCGTGCGCCCTGAATTAGATTTAAAGCTTGTAACGTGAGGGGGACCGTCCCCCACCTCTGAAAACATGGATGGGACACATCCCCCCTGCCCCCCCCCCGGGTTTCCGCCAATGTTTAGCACTACACGCTACCAATCCCAGCTGCGGAGACATTGGTCTAGTTGTCTCGTAGGACACAGATTTTTTAATTCTTGATCTTAAGATTCAGATTCAGATTCAATTTTAATTGGCATTGTCAGTGTACAGTACAGAGACAACGAAATGCATTTAGCATCTCCATTGAAGAGCGACATAGCAAACGATTTGAATAAATAATAATAAGTGTCCGGGGGGGGGGGGGGGTGAATTGGCAGTCACTGTGGTACGTTTTGTAAGAGTGACAGCCGCCGGAAAGAAGCGGCTTTTGTATGTAAACTATTGTGCTTTTGTTAGTAATTTACTGTGCTTTTGTAATTTATTGTGCTTTTATATGTAATTTATTCTATGTAATGTCTTGTGTCTTATCTGGACCTTGAGTCTGTAATTAATAAGTAAGTAAGTAATGCCGTTGGGTTGGGAATTCCAGAAATTAGATCCCATGGCATGCAGGACTGTGGAAGGGTTCTATTGCATCTGGCACCTTTGTCTCTCTTGTTGGTCGAGATCATTGGTTCTGTAAATGTTGTCATAATAATCATGTTAAGAAACTGCATTTTGCAGATGCCACACCAGTGCTGGTGGTGGAGGAATGAAATAATCGCCACTTTCTAAAATACGATGAACCTCAGCAGCAGCAACATTTTGTTTTGTCGTGAGTTCAAAAGATTGAATTGTAAATGATAAACAATTAAAAAATGCATACAAATTGCTGGTACTCATTGTCAGAATGAGATATCCACTACCCTAATGGGAGCAACTTTATTCTGGATGTTGTAGATCTTATTAAGCATCATTAAGGCTTCTGTGCTGTGCCTTATACATCGAAAAACTCTGGGGCATCAGGTGTTACTCAACAGGAGATAGTCATTTCAAGGCAATGATCTTTCATCAGAACAACATCAAAGTACCTATATGATTTAGTCTGAAGAAGGGTTTCGGCCCGAAACGTCAGCTATTTCCTTCGCTCCATAGATGCTGCTGCACCCGCTGAGTTTCTCCAGCATTTTTGTGTACCTTCGATCTTCCGGCATCTGCAGTTCCTTCTTGAACAGAGGAGATAGTCATCTTCTGATCTGTTCTTGTAGTCACAGAATTTATGTAGGTGACCCAGTTGAGATTCTGGTTCCAAGTGATTCCCAGAATGTTGATGCTCTGTGGTGGTAATACAAGGAATATCAGTGTTAGATGGATAAATATTTTCTTAATGGAGATGGCCATTGCCTGCCACTTTAGTAGAGTTCATGTTACTTGCAACTTAAAATAAAAAAATAATAATGAAAGACTTAGAGTGGATGTGGAGAGGATGTTTCAGTAGTGGGGGAGTTTAGGACCAGAGAGCACAGCCTCAGAATAAAAGGATGTACTTCATAATGAAGATGAGGAGGGATTTCTGTTGCCAGAGGGAAGTGATTCATGGAATTCATTGCCACAGATAGTGGAGGAGGCAAGTCATTAGGTATTTTTTAAAGTGGAAATTGATAGGTTCTTGTTTATTAAGGGCGTCAAATGGTTGTTATGGGGAGAAGGCAGGAGAGTGGAGTTCAGAGAGATAAATAGATCAACCATAATCAAATGGTGGAACAGACTCAATGGGTCGAATGGCTTAACTCTGCTCCTATGTCTTATGATCTTATGAATGCTGGAAATATCATGTCAGATCTGCAGATCTGGAGAGAAAATTAGTTAACATTTCAAGGCAATGATCTTTCATCAGAACAACATCAAAGTACCTATATGATTTTTAACTAAACTTGGGTAAAAATAACGTGACTTGCTTCAACCATTTATTGATGATAAAGCATCAATGTAGAGGGTATTATAAACACATTTGATCCAAACCAAATAAAGCATTTTAATATTGAACTCTGACATGTTATCTATCTATATACTCTTAAAAGTCTCATCTTGTGTGTGTGTGTGTATGTGTTATCTACCATTGTCATAAAGCTACATGGTAGTGCTTACATTTTTACATATTCTGACTCACATTTTTCCCCACCAGTTTCACTTAAGATTTCACAAGTTATTGACGATTCAAGTTTAAAAAAAAAAGGCAAAAGACGATTCTCACACACAGCCTTTTCCCAGGACTTTCAAATGATGATGTCACAATCCCACTCATAGTGCACCAATCACAATGGGCTCTCAAGCTGCCGAGTTCCACGATGACATCACAATGGGACGTTGCCAATGGTAACCACAGCTTCTCACAGACAGCCTGTTTCCCCGGAGCTTCCAGTGATGACAATCACAATGGGCTCTCAAGCTGCCGAATGCCCCTCTACAACCACAATCCCCCCTCCCCCTCCCCCCCCCCCTCATAGTGCACACACCTCACAACCCCCTCCGGTTATCTCAAGCCCATGCCGAATCAGCCACAGGATTAAAGCTTTGTCCAGTGTGTGTCAATGCCCCCCCCTTCAATTTGTACGTACCTTAATTTGGGCAAAAACGGTACATGACAGCGCTACAATTTACGTACCACCTCACCTTACTCATCATTGTCCTGTGCTGTCAATTAAACGAGTTTCGTTCACATTGATGGTATATTTTTACATTATTGACATTTTAAACTTTACAAAAAACACTTTATTTTCCACTTGCCCTGCCGTCAGCAGTGTTCCACCCCACAATGACATCACAATGGGATCTCATTTACATAAACTGCCCGTCAGCAGTATGCCACCCCACAATGACATCACAATCTCAAAACTCAGTTTTAAAAAACACAGCAGCGTTCCACCTCACAATGACGTCAAGGGGGGTAGGGAGGGGAGAGGGGTTATGGAGGGAGGGAGTGACAGAGGGTAGTGGAAAGGAGAGATAGGAATAGGTGAGGGAGGGAGTGGGGGAGGAGAGGAGGAGAGGGGAAAGAAGAGGGAGCGTGAAGAGAAGGGGGAGAGAGTGCTGGGGGATGAGGGGGAATGGAGGAGGATAGTGGTAGGAAGAGACATGGTGAGTCGCAGTTGGGGAGGGTTGCCGTGACTCTCTTCACAACGGGAACCACTGGCGTCAGCTGCGCCTGCACAGTTGGGGGCTATGGGTGAGTGGTGGAATATTTTGTTGGAGGACCAGGCCTCCTGTGTGACAGGGACCCAATGGGGTCCTGCTTGGTCTAGTGATAATTAATCTTTTTGGCTCTATTGGTTTGATCTGTTTTGTGGTTGGAAGCGCGGTTACTTTGGCAACTGTTGGTGCAAACCTTTCGTCACTGGTCTTAACGACTAAAATCAATAAGGAAAGTTCTGTTGGCTGAGAATGTAGCTAGCCATATTGTTTCTTGTTTAAACGGACTGCAAGTATTTTTAATTTTCCTAGTTCAAGTACTACAAGTATTTTTAATAGTTCATTGTAATTTACCATTTTGGTAACTGGCTTTAAGTTTAGATGTTCCAATATACACATATTGAAACATAAAAGCCAATAGTTAATAATAAAAAAATGTTCCATTGAACAATTGTTTGGTGGGTGCCTTGTGTTTTTTGTTTCCAGATTTTTTGCTCTCACTTTTCCACAGTTAGGTTGTCTAAAGAACGGATGTGTTATCTCATGTGAAGTTTTTATGCTACCACTATTGTCTTCTTGTTGAGCGATTGAAGATAGCTCACAAAGTCCCAAGAGGTATATGTTTTTTATATGGGAACATGGATATTTATGATTTTGGACAACTTTGATATTTTTTCATCTTGTCAACTTGGTTTCTCTATGAATTCTGGTTGAATATGTTTACATCTTCCAGGTTATATTTTGAAGTGGGACTTAGTTCAAGATATCCACTGTTGAATTTTAAATTGAGGCAATTTTGATCTTTGATGTTAATGAATAAATGGTGTATATTCTGATTGACTATTATAACGTTACACTAGGCAAACAGTTGGATGACATCCTCTTTCAGGATCTTGTCATTCATTATTCTATATTTCCATGCTTTAGCATTTGGAATGTATCTTTTTTTTAAAGTCCAGTTGATTCAACCAGTTGTTACTGTATGTACGTACAATATTCAAGAAACTGAGTTGTCTTTCAAGTATTGTTGACAAAGAAACAACAGCATGAAATAATTGGACTGGTATTTTTTACCAGGCGTTTGCTTTTGACGCATATGGTGATTGGCGCTATTATGGAACTCTTTTCCATCAGCATTTCAAAAAGCATTTTCAAGATGCATAACCACTTCCCTCTAATCTCTAGCTGCTCATCATCAGTCCTGTTGCAGATTTTGCATTTCAAAGAGTAGGTAATAATTCTGCAATGAAATTATAACTGGTGTTGCTCCATTTTAGCTGGGAAACAAGCTAAAGGGTGTTTATTTTTTTATAATTTCAGACAAAGCCTCATGAACACGACACTATTTTCATGCATATGAAGTAGTCCGTGCATAAAATAACATTATTGAGAGGTACAGTACAAACAGTTATATCATTCAAATCTTCCAGCAGTTTGTTTTCTACAGTTCAGTAATTGCTCACCATAACATTCCCATTTAAACAAGCCTTGTTTTTTAAATCTGAGTTCAGATTCAGCATCAGGATTTTAATTTTCTTTATCAATTTAGTTTGCACATTAAGGATTGCAAATTTTAAGTTCTAAAGATTTTTTTTTGTGCCTCTTTCTAAATCATCTACGTCTACATATATAGATTGTGTCGTATAGTCATAGAAACAGGCCCTTCGGCCCAATTTGCTCACACCAACTAACATATCTACACTAGTCCCACCTACCCGTCTAATTGTTTCTTAACATTTGAACATTTGCAATCAAAATTCTGAAACGGTAAAATAGGATTTTAAGTGCAGCACATAAACCTTGGCTGAATACCCATGTGATCTGAAGACTCATCATTGCAGAGGCACCAAAGGACAGTTCTTTTATGAACTGGAGTACATTGGTATATATAGCAAGGAGGGAGTTGTTTTGGCCTCAAGTTGTGCCCTTTTTCAGATGGTAGTTCTGAAAAGAACTGCTGATGATTGACTCTGCATGAATCTTAAATGTTCCTGCCTTCGATGTCTGCACATTGCCACGTAGAGGTATTGAACTGAGCTGGAGACCAGGCTTGCACATCTGCATCACTCACTACTGAATCCAGGGGAATCCAGAGCTTAGCCAAGCTATTACATAGAAACATAGAAAATAGGTGCAGGAGTAGGCCATTTGGCCCTTCGAGTCTGCACTGCCATTCAATATGATCATGGCTGATCATCCAACTCAGTATCTCGTACCTGCCTTCTCTCCATACCCACTGATCCCTTTAGCCACAAGGGCCACATCTATCTCCCTCTTAAATATAGCCAATGAACTGGCCTCAACTACCTTCTGTGGCAGAGAGTTCCACAGATTCACCACTCTTGTACTTTATACAAAATGCTGGAGTAACTCAGCGGGTGAGGCAGCATCTCTGGCGAGAAGGAATGGGCGACGTCTCTGGTCTTCTTCAGACTGATGGCAGGGGAGGGGGCGGGGCAAAGATAAAATGTAGTCAGAGACAGTAAGACTAGTGGGGGAACTGGGAAGGGGATGGAGAGAGAAAGCAAGGGCTATCTAAAGTTAGAGAAGTCAAAGTTCATACCACTGAGGTGTAAACTACCCAAGCGGAAATATGAGGTGCTGCTCCTACAATTTGCGCTGGGCCTTACTCTGATAATGGAGGAGACCCAGGACAGAAAGGTTACATTGGGAATGGGAGGGGGAGTTGGTGCTCGGCCACCGGGCGATTTGGTTTGTTACGACGGACTGAGGGGAGGTGTTCAGCGAAACAATAGCTGAGCCTGTGCTTGGTCTCACCGATGTGGAGAAGTTGACACCTGGAACAGTGGATAGAGTAGATGAGGTTGGAGGAGGTGCAAGTGAACCTCTCTGCCTCACCTGGAAAGACTGTTTGGGTCCTTGGATGGAGTCGAGGGGGTAAGTAAATGGGCAGGTGTTGCATCTCCTGTGGTTGCAGGGGAAAGTACCTGGGGGACGGTGGTTTGGCTGGGAAGGGACGAGTTGACCAGGGAGCTTTGGAGGGAACGGTACTTGGTACATCTTGTACAGCCTCTTAGTTTTGCTTGCACATCCAGCAATAATTCGCCAGAATTTAGATGATTGAGGGGGGATCTTATGGAAACTTACAAAATTCTTAAGGGGTTGGACAGGCGAGGTGCAGGAAGATTGTTCCCGATGTTGGGGAAGTCCAGAACAAGGGGTCACAGTTTAAGGATTAGAGGGAAGTCTTTTAGGACCGAGATGAGAAAATCATTTTTTACACAGAGAGTGGTGAATCTGTGGAATTCTCTGCCACAAAAGGTAGTTGAGGCCAGTTCATTAGCTATATTTAAGAGGGAGTTAGATGTGGTCCTTGTGGCTAAAGGGATCAGGGGGTATGGAGAGAAGGCAGGTACAGGATACTGAGTTGGATGATCAGCCATGATCATATTGAATGGCGGTGCAGGCTCGAAGGGCCGAATGACCTACTCCTGCACCTATTTTCCATGTTTCTATGTTTCTATAATTGCGCTACCAGCTTTGCTGTAAAAAATGTTCCTCTATTTTAATTGATATTCAGTTTAATTTAATTTTTATCAGTTGAATGTGTTTTTAATATTGAGTTGTAAATTATTTCTATCTATTTCAATTGTTTTCAAATGTTTATAGTTATCTGACACATTTTGTGAGAGTTGGAAAGGTATCTGATAGCTCAGACTATTTAAAAATCATTGGAGAGGGGCTCAAGATCTGTTGCTTAAAAACTTGTGACTGCTCATGGATTGTTCTGCTTCATGGGACAGCCATGACTGCAGAGACTGGAGGACAATTGGTTGTGTGATGGGGATAGTGTGACATAGGCTGAAGGAAGCTGTTGTTCAATGATGTCAGCACAGAGGGGCAATATGTCGGCTGGTAACAATAGTGTCATAGACTCATACAGCATGAAAACTGCCCCTTCGGCCCAACTTACCCACACTGGCCAACATGTCCAATACACTAGTCCCACCTGCCTGCCATTGGCCCATATCCCTCTAAACATGTACCTGTCTAATTGTTTCTTAAATACTGCGATAGTCCCAGCCTTAACTACCCTCTCTAGCAGCTCGTTCCATACACCCACCACCCTTTGTGTGAAATACTCAGTGAACTATTTGTTATTTGTGTGGCAGTGGAAGGAGAGACTGGAGGGTATTGCATGTTGGCCCTCCATTAGAATTTATTGGGGTTGCAACGTAGCAACTTATGGACTCGGAGAATATGGGGCTTAAATTCAACATTTAATGCCCCTGTCCCACTTAGGAGACCTGAACGGAAACCTCTGGAGACTTTGGGTCCCACCCAAGGTTTCCGTGCGGTTCCCGGAGGTTTTTGTCAGTCTCCCTACCTCCTTCCACTACCTGCAACCTCTGGCAACCACCTGCAACCTCCAGAAACCGCACGGAAACCTTGGGTGGGGCCCAAAGTCTCCAGAGGTTTCCGTTCAGGTCTCCTAAGTGGGACAGACGCATTAGGATGTCCTCAGAATTTATTTGCTCAGATACTAAAAGTTTGAAGCAGGAACCTATCTATACAGGTACCAGGCATTTGTTGGGCAATCCGATGATTTTTAACAGCCTGAGTTACCAGAGCCCTTTCCAACTCTTTCAAAATATGTTGGATACCTATTGAAAAAGATGTAAACTCTGATGCAATCTTGCACCCTCTATTTTTCTCACCTACATTAAAAAATAATGGCATCTAAGTATGTGCAATACATTTGCCAAGCAGAGCAAATCAGGCATCAGATGCACTCCAATTCCAATTCAATTATCATGAAAGTGCAGGGGGAATTTTTCCTGACCGTGTTGAAGTTGTCCCATTTGAATTTGTGAAGAATTGGCATGATTGAAAATATTTAGCACACAGATCCAAGTATAAATGATCAAAGAATTATTGTTAGCGAGTGTTACGCCTTTTTGTTGCACAAGAGTGCCCGGAAACCTTTGAAAATGTTTCTCCACTCATTGTTGGCCCTGTCTGTCTGTCGCCACCCCCACGTACTTCTGCTTCCCGGCCATGTGTGTGACCCCTTCCTTCCCCTCTCCAGCTCCCCGCCCATTGCACCGGCGCGGGGGTTGTTTGCAGTTGCAGAGATAGGGGGGCAAGGGGGGTACAGTTCCCAGTCTCAGCCCTGTCCGGGGGGGGGGGGGGGGGGGGGGTTATTGTAGGTGGCCGGAGATGTCAGGACCAACGGAACACCGACCCCCAGGCCCACCAGGCCCACTGCATGCATGGAGAACCCAGAGACCCACAGCCAGCAGCAACTCCAGCCCAGCCCCGCTCCAACTCCAGAGGAACCCGCTATGGTTCGCCCACAGTTCGCCCACAGCCCGAGATGAGGTGGGGGTGGTGACAGATAGGGCCAACAATGAGTGGGGAATGACAGAAACTGAAGGGAGCCACAATCTGCTGCTGCCTGCCCGCTGAGTTAAAGAGTTCCCACGGTAGACTCACGATACACTAAGGTAAACGCACGGGCCACTACGTTCTTACAACGAGTTAAAATGTTTCAATTCTTAACCACAAGAGTAAAATTGACTCGTGGACAATTTTAAACATGTTTTATTTTTTGCAAGAGTTGACAAGTTTCACGAGTACCTGCCGTTAGCGCCACGAGTCTCTAAGTTGCGTCCACGAGTTCCGTACGTTAATCGTACGTTATTACCACGAGTTTTAACTCGGGGTACCTCTTGTGTCAACTCGCAATGTGAGACTCAGCTATCAGCGTTAAAGGCCCCTTAAGGTATTTGCTCAGTTTAAGATATAAAGCTTTTTGGCATCCCAAAATTACAAGTATCAGTGAAGGAATGTAAGTATTCATTTTACTCCTTGGAACTGATCAACCTATCAATTGTAAGTACTTAGATAGTCTTGGATATCATAGAAACATAGAAACATAGAAAATGGGTGCAGAAGTAGGCCATTTGGCCCTTCGAGCCTGCACCGCCATTCAATATGATCATGGCTGATCATCCAACTCAGTATCCCATCCCTGCCTTCTCTCCATACCCCCTGATCCCTTTAGCCACAAGGGCCACATCTAACTCCCTCTTAAATATAGCTAATGAACTGGCCTCAACTACCTTCTGTGGCAGAGAATTCCACAGATTCACCACTCGCTGTGTAAAAAATGATTTTCTCATCTCAATCCTAAAAGACTTCCCTCTTATCCTGGAGTTCTGGACTTCCCCAACCGGGAATAATCCTCCTGTATCTAGCCTGTCCAACTCCAACCCCTTAAGAATTCTGTTAATTTCTGTAAGATCCCCCCTCAATCTTCTAAATTCTAGCGAGTACAAGCCGAGTCTATCCAGTCTTTCTTCATGTGAAAGTCCTGACATCCCAGGAATCAGTCTGGAGCCATAGAAACATAGCAATATGGAAACGGGTGCTTTGGCCCTACTCGTTCATGCCATTCAAGTTGCCTAACCGTACTAGTCCCGCTTGCCTGTACCTAATCCATTTCCCTCCAAACCATTTCTATCTCTGTAGCCATTTAAATATCTTTTAGTTTAGTTTAGTGATATAGTGTAGAAACAGACCTTTTGGCCTCCGAGTCCGTGCCAACCATTGATAACCCATACGCTCGTTCTATCCTTTGCATTATGGATAATTCACAGCAGCCAATTAACCTATAAACCTGTACAACCTTAGTATGTGGGAGGAAAGTGAGAAACCCCACATGGTCACAGGGAGAACGTACATACTCTGTACAAACAACCCCGTAGTCGGGAATTAACCTGGTAAGGCAGCAACCAATAATTTTAATTATTGAATAATTTTAACAACTCAATAATTTAAAATGTCATCATTGTATTTGCCTTTTACCACTTTTGCTGGCAGCTCGTTCCATGAACGCAGCAGGCTCTGTGTGGGCCGCCTCATGTATGTTGCCTCGTGGGTCCCTCTTAAATGTTTCTTTGCTCACCTTAAACCTATGCTCTCTAGCTCGCATCCCTGCTCATAAATAACTCAATATTAACATATGCATATAACAAGAAGTAAGGAAGGCAGACTAACGTTTCCAGCTTTCTTCTCTACCCACACCATCCCCTACAATCAATCTGGAGAAGGGTCTCGACCCAAAAATTCATCTGTCCATGTTGTGCATAGATGGTGTCGGACATTCTTAGTTACTCCTGCACTTTGTGTGCTTTTGTGTATTAACCAGCAACTGCATTTCATTGTTTCTACGAGGCAAACTATGTATTTGTAGCATCAGGTAAAATTAAGCAAACTGGACCTATGTGAGGCAAAGCATGTAAAATTCTTCAGTAAATTGAAAGTGCAGATACAGAATTGATGTTTCCCTTGAAGGTGTGTCTGAAAACAAGTCACTCAAAATAAGTGATCGTTCATTCAGGATTGGAAGGCATTCTTTACCCTGAATGACTACAATGGCTTAGTGCATTAAGCACAGGGAATAACAACATTTTCGATATTAAAGTCACCAAAGGGTATGGGATATTAGTGCAGCAAAGTGGTCGAGGCAAAAAATAACTCTTAACTTTACTGAATGGTGACGCAGGTATAAGGAATCTATTGCCCTCCTCCTGTTTCATTTTATGTTCTTAAGTGCACCTTCTCACAGTGTCTCGAGATAACAACAAGTGATGGTTGAAGTCGACTGCTTTATTTTTTCTCCCGTAGTGAGGAGCTCGCTGTGAGTTTGGATAGTGCTTCATATTTGCTCTGAAGCCTATGAAGCCTAGCGATTCTCCTATTCATTGACAGTCTCCAAGACAATAGTAATGCCGTCCTGCTGAGCAGTGGATTGGGCTGCTCCGTCTGATACGAGCTGTACAAATCCGTCCCTGCCATCACCATCTGCTGTTGCTCATTTGTGAAGCATGAGTCACCATATGAGAGCTTGGCTCCTCTCACTGAAGTGTATCTGATCTGCTACATAGCATCTGTGTGTCTTGCAATGGAACACTATCAGAAATACCCGGCTTCTCTGCCACGTTCAGCACCAGCTGCTGCTGCTGCATGTGTGAGGCCACGTGTGATATCGGGGATATAAATCAGCACTGTCAGGATAAGAATGGCACATTGTGTAGCAATATTTCACTGTCAGCGTGACTATTACTTTTTACGGTAAAGGATTTTCGACTTTACATTACACTTTAGAGACACAACATGGAAACAGGCTCTGGAGAAGGATCTCAACCCGAAACATCACCCATTCCTTCCATCCAGAGATGCTACCTGTCCCGCTGAGTTAACCATATAATAACCAAATAACAATAACAGCACGGAAACAGGCCAACTCGGCCCTTCTAGTCCGTGCCGAACACTTATTCTCCCCTAGTCCCATATACCTGCACTCAGACCATAACCCTCCATTCCTTTCCCGTCCATATACCTATCCAATTTATTTTTAAATGATAACATCGAACCTGCCTCCACCACTTCCACTGGAAGCTCATTCCACACAGCTATCACTCTCTGAGTAAAGAAGTTCCCCCTCATGTTACCCCTAAACTTCTGTCCCTTAATTCTCATGTCATGTCCTCTTGTTTGAATCTTCCCTACTCTCAATGGGAAAAGATTATCCACGTCAACTCTGTCTATCCCTCTCATCATTTTAAAGACCTCTATCAAGTTCCCACCCCTTAACCTTCTGCGCTCCAAAGAATAAAGACCTAACTTGTTCAACCTTTCTCTATAACTTAGTTGTTGAAACCCAGGCAACATTCTAGTAAATCTCCTCTGTACTTTCTCTATTTTGTTGACATCCTTCCTATAATTAGGCGACCAAAATTGTACACCATACTCCAGAATTGGCCTCACCAATGCCTTTTACAATGTTAACATTACATCCCAACTTCTATACTCAATGCTCTGATTTATAAAGGCCGGCACACCAAAAGCTTTCTTTACCACCCTATCTCCTTGAGATTCCACCTTCAGGGAACTGTGCACAGTTATTCCTAGATCCCTCTGTTCAACTGCATCCCTCAACTCACTACCATTTACCATGTACGTCCTATTTTGTTTTGTCCTGCCAAGATGTAGCACCTCACACTTATCAGCATTAAACTCCATCTGCCCTCTTTCAGCCCACTCTTCCAAATGGCCTAAATCTCTCTGTAAACTTTGAAAATCTACTTCATTATCCACAACACCACCTATCTTAGTATCATCTGCATACTTACTAATCCAATTTACCACACCATCATCCAGATCATTGATGTACATGACAAACAACAGTCGACCCAACACAGATCCCTGTGGCACCCCACTAGTCACCGGCCTCCAACCTGACAAACAGCCATCCACCATTACTCTCTGGCATCTCCCATTCAGCCACTGTTGAATCCATCTTGCTACTCCTCCATTAATACCCAACAATTGAACCTTCTTAACCAACCTTCCATGAGGAACCTTGTCAAAGGCCTTACTAAAGTCCATATAGACAACATCTACTGCTTTACCCTCATCAATTTCCCTAGTAACCTCTTCCAAAAATTCAAGAAGATTAGTCAAACATGACCTTCCAGGCACAAATCCATGTTGACTGTTCCTAATCAGACCCTGTTTATCCAGATGCTTATATATATTATCTCTAAGTAATTTGCCCACCACTGACGTCAAACTAACAGGTCTATAATTGATAGATTTACTCTTAGAACCCGTTTTAAACAATGGAACAATATGCGCAGTACGCCAATCCTCTGGCACTATTCCTGTTTCTAATGACAATATAAATATTTCTGTCATAGCCCCGGCTATTTCTACACTAACTTCCCTCAATGTCCTAGGGAATATCCTCTCAGGACCTGGAGACTTATCCACTGTCATATTTTTCAAAAGTGTCAGTACTTCCTCTTTTTTGAATCTCATAGTTTCCATAGCTACTCTACTTGTTTCCCTTACCTCACATAATTCAATATCCTTCTCCTTGGTGAATACTGAAGTTGCTCCAGCATTTTGTGTCTATCTTCGGTGGAAGCAGCCCACTGAGACTGCGCCAACCAGTGATCACCCTGTCCACCAGCACTGTGCTTCATACTATGGACAATTTACAATGAGCGGAAAATGGATATCAATGAACCTTAGAAGCATAGCTATATGGAAACAGGTCTTTGACAAATCGTGGGATTTTTCAAAGA
This sequence comes from Leucoraja erinaceus, assembly GCF_028641065.1. Classification (NCBI taxonomy): domain Eukaryota; kingdom Metazoa; phylum Chordata; class Chondrichthyes; order Rajiformes; family Rajidae; genus Leucoraja; species Leucoraja erinaceus. The sequence continues at coordinate 92,061,532 of NC_073379.1, read as the reverse complement.
TCACTCACCAGAAAGAAAAAGTGAATAGAAGCGCTGACTGTATAAACTGTGTATAAATTCTTATCATTATTCATGAGTTATGTGTAAAAAGATATTTAATCTGAGGAACGGGGGTACAAGGTAGCGGGAGAGCGGGGTGTAACAGTGAGAGAGAGGGGGCAAATGCAAGTGGGAGACAGGGTTGGGGAGACTGGACTGACGGAGAGACATTCTCGGCAGCTGCATGCACATAATCCCGCACCTCATCCGCAGCCAGGATCGAACCCGGGTCCCCAGCGAAGCATGCTCTGCCGAACTGCCACTGGACTTGCAGCCGGTATGGAGGGGGCTGGTCCCGGCTCAGCTCTGCTCCGGCTCCTGGGGGGCCTGAAGGGGACCGTCGGCTACGCCTCTCGCCTTGTTCAGTGGCTGTCGGTTGGCCCCCACTGTGCCGGCAGGGGCTGAGCGCCGGTCATTAGCGGTGCTGCAGTGGCTTGGCGGGCTAGGCAACATCTCTGGAGAAGGGTTTCCACCCGAAATGTCATCCATTCATTTTCTCCGGGGATGCTGCCTGTCCCACTGAGTTGCTGCAGCGTTTTGCGTGTGTCCCCATTGATGGCTGGTGCTCGGGACTCCCGGGACGCTCGTGTGCTCGGCTCAGCAGCAACTCAACAGCGCCCGGAGCACCGGAGACCCTGGGCCGACCCTAACCACGGAAGAAACGCAGACCTGCACACCACGCAGCACCACAGCTGCCGAGAATGTTTATAGCGAATGACCTATGACCTGGGCATGCGCAGTCGGAATACCGAAGACTTGTTTAACCAAAGCCAATTAGCCTGCAAACCTGTACGTCTTTGGAGTGTGGGAGGAAATGGGTGCACCTGGAGAAAACCCACGCAGGTCACAGGGAGAATGTACAAATTCTGTACAGACAGCGCCCGTAGTCAGGATCGAACCTGGGCCTCTGGCGCTGTGAGGCAGCAATGCTACTGCTGCGCCACTGTGCTGCCCTAAATGTGCATGTTGTTATTGCGTCACCAGTTGTTGGGCGCAGCCATCTTCCTAGAAACACTGAAGATCCACTGATCTCCGAGGTTTCCATTTGTGAGCTGGGAAACATGGAGAGGCCCATTGTTAGTTCTCCCACTTCCAGTTGTCCCAATGGAGCCTACGCCAGACTCAGGGAAAGAGTCTTTGAAGTCCGAGACCTAAAGGCTCAAACAAAACTGCTGGTCTACAGAGCCGTTGTCCTCTCCACCCTGTTGCATGGAGCCGAGTCATGGACCACCTACAGCAGGCACCTGAGAGCCCTGGAACAATACCATCAAAGATCCTTACGGAAGATTCTGAGCATCAGCTGGGAGGACAAACGCACCAACATCAGCGTTTTGGAGGAAGCCAACATGACCAGCATCACCACCACAATAATGCAGCACCAACATCGATGGACTGGCCATGTCATCCGCATGTCCAACACACATCTCCCTAAACAAATCCTGTACTCTCAACTGAAGGAAGATCGGCGAGCCCCCGGCAGGCCAAAGAAACGCTTCAAGGACAACATCAAGAACAGTCTGAAGAAATTCCACATCACATCGAGCAACTGGGAGCACATTGCACTGGACAGGCACTGCTGGAGGAAATCCGTGCAGGGAGGAGCTGCACTTAGTGAAATAGAGCTACGCCGTGTTGCAGAGACAAAGCGACAGCACCGTAAGGAGACAGAGAAGGGGGCTCGACGACTACCAACCACCGCCAGTCTCCACTGCCCATGTTGCACCAAGGTGTGTGGATCGCGGATCGGCCCCTACAGCCATCTGCAGACCCACAACTAGGGGGTAAATTTTGCCTACCCAGGGGATACATTTGTTGATTCTGAATTTGTTATAAACAGTATTTTTAAATTTCCCCTTTGTCGGTTGCTTTTTTATGGGAGAAGTGTAAACTCAAATTAACTGAACAAAACAGGGTGGGGTAAATTTACTTTCAAAAAGTTGCCAGGGGGTAAACGGGGCAAAAAAGGTTGGGAGCCCCTGTTCTAAAGGCATGTTTAGTTTAGTTTAGAGATACAGCATGAAAGCAACCCTTCGGCCCATCGAGCCAACGCTGACCTTCAATCACCTGTAGGCACTAGTTTTTTGTCATCCCACTTTCTCATCAAGTCCCTACACACAAGTGGCAATTTACAAAAGCTAATTAACCTCTCCCTTTGCCCCCCTCCCTCTCTCTCTTTCCCCGTTTCTCTCTTCCCCCTCTCTCCATCTTCCCCCTCTCCCCGTTTCTCTCTTCCCTCCTCTCTCCCACTTCCCCCTCTCTCCCTCTTCCCCCTCTATCCGTCTTCCCCCTCTCTCTCTTTATTAGCTCTCTCCCCCCCTCCCTCTCCCCTTCTCTCCTACCCTCTCTCCCTCCCTCTCACTCCCTCTCTTTCTTCCCCCCCCCTCTCTCTCCTCTCTCTCTTCCCCTCCCTTCTCCTCTCACTCCCCTACCTCTCTCTCTCTCTCCCCCTCTCCCGCCCTCCCTCTCCCTCTCCCTCCTCTCTCTCCCCATTCTCTCCCCCTCTCGCTCCTCTCCCCCCCCCCATCTCACTGTCTCCTTCCCCTCTCTCCCCCCCTCCCTTTGACCATCTCTGTCCCTTCGGCACAGAGACTCTCACGGCAGTGGCGCAAAGCTTCCGATGCCTCCGACGGCCCGGGACTCTTGCACTGAAGCTGCTCCATGGCCGGAGCTGCAGCGAGCGACTCGCCAGCCCCGCTCCCGGCATCTGTACCCGCCGCTGCTTCAGCCCCAGCTCTCCAACACCCGCGGCCCACGCAGCTTATATGAGTTTTGAAATTTTCATTGATCACATAATTTCTCACGACAGAGCGTGAGAAATTTGTGATCAGCGTGAGAGCGTGAGAATTTGTCCAAATGAGTAATTCTCACGCTCAAAGCGTGAGAGTTGGCAGCCCTGTTTAAGAGACATTTGGATAGGCGTATGGATATGCAGGGTATGGAGGGATCACATGCAGGTAGATAAGAGATGGTGCTGGCATCATGCTCGCTGCAGATATTGTGGGCCTAAGGGCCTGTTCTTGTGCTGGACTAGCCACTTGAGTAGAATGTTTAAACCCATTGCCATTGATTGTTTTTGGTGAGGGATGCAGATGAAGTAAGAAAATCTATGATAAACCGTTTGGCATAAACAAACTGCTGGATTAACTCAATGGTACAGGCAGCATCTCTGGAGAGAAGGAATGGAGGACGTTTCGAGTTGAGTCCCAAAATGTCACCCATTCCTTCGCTTCAGAGATGCTGAATATCCCGCTGAGTCACTCCAGCATTTTGTGTCTATGTTCGGTTTAAACCAGCATTTGCAGTTCCTTCCTCCGCTTTTGATATATATGTATACATCTGAGGTTATTTGATTTGAATGGTGATTAGATCTCACATTTTGGTTCATTGCTCAGTAGTAATTCATGTTTAATGATGTCGGTGTTTCCTGTAATTTTATTAACTAAAGTGGAAAGAGAAATAGCTTTAATATTATTACTAATCATGAAAAATAGTCTTAAATTATAGGTGCAAAACAAATCAAGAGGTGAAACAATTAAAGAGGTGGTGTCCCATGAGGAATAGTGTCCTTTACTTCGATTGGAACATAATGGGGATCAGTCCTTTGTAAATCATTCGGTAAATCACAACACCATTCAGTGTAAATACATATTATTTTTGTATATACTTAATAGCAATGCTATATTTTAAATTGCAGATCCAGCAGAAGAGTTCATTGAGACATTTCACAACAAACATGGACAAAATTAATATCACATTATTACACCAATTACAGACAATTCCAATGAATAACCGCATGAGATATCATTTGATTAAAGTGGAGCCAATCCCTTGCATATTCACAGTTAAACAAATCCATAACTTGGATATTGGTTGGCAGACAGAAAACATAGAGTAGGGATTAACGGGTCCCTTTCTGAATGGCAGGCAGTGACTAGTGGGGTACCACAAGACTCGGTGCTGGGACCTCAGCTATTTATAATATACATTAATGATTTAGATGAAGGGATTAAAAGTAATATTTTTAGCTTTTCCTACTGAGAGTAGGGAAGTTTCAAACAAGGGGACATGACTTGAGAATTAAGGGACTGAAGTTTAGGGGTAACATGAGGGGGAACTTCTTTACTCAGAGAGTGGTAGCTGTGTGGAATGAGCTTCCAGTGAAGGTGGTGGAGGCAGGTTCGTTTTTATAATTTAAAAATAAATTGGATAGTTATATGGATGGGAAGGGAATGGAGGGTTATGGTCTGAGCGCAGGTATATGGGACTAGGGGAGATTATGTGTTCGGCACGGACTAGAAGGGTCGAGATGGCCTGTTTCCGTTCTGTAATTGTTATATGGTTAATATTAGCAAATTTGTAGACGAAACAAAGCTGAGTGACAATATGAACTGTGAGGAGGATGCTATGAAGATGCAAGGTGACTTGGACATGTTGGGTGAGTGGGCAGATGCATTATTATTATCTGAATGGCGTCAAGTTAGGAAAAGGGGAAGTACAACGAGACCTGGGTGTCTTTGTTCATCAGTCACTGAAAGTAAGCATGCAGGTACAGCAGGCAGTGAAGAAAGCGAATGGCATGTTGGCCTTCATAACAAGAGGAGTTGAGTATAGGGTCAGAGGTCCTGCAGTTGTACAGGGCCCTAGTGAGACCACACCTGGAGTATTGTGTGCAGTTTTGGTCTCCATATTTGAGGAAGGAAATTCTTGCTATTGAGGGAATGCAGCGTAGGTTCACAAGGAAGGCGGGACTGTCATATGTTGATAGAATGGAGCGAATGGGTTTGTATACACTCGAATTTAGAAGGATGAGGGGATCTTATTGAAATATATAAGATTATTAAGGGATTGGACATGCTAGATGCAGGAAACATGTTTCCGATGTTGGGGGAGTCCAGACAGTTTAACAATAGGGGGGTAGACCATTTAGAACGGAGATGAGAAAAAACTATTTCACCCAAAGAGTTGTGAATCTGCGGATTTCTCTGGAGGCCAATTCTCTGGATGGTTTCAAGAGAGAGTTATGGGTCTGTCCCACGGGCGACTTTTTAGGCGAGTACAGGAGACTATGCAGTCGCCACATGGTTGTCACATGTTCGCAGGTGGTTGCCGGGGAGTCACCTTCATGGTCGTGAGTAGTTCCCGCGACCAGAATGAAGCCGCCATGGAGAGTAACGAGAAGTCTGGTGCCGTTGGCGGAGTGGTAGTGGGTCGCCAGGCTGTCGTGGGTTGCCATGTGTTCTTATAGGTTGTCGCTGGTCCTGACCGGCGAATTTAATTGGCTCATTGGGGAAAAAAAACATAAGCAGTCGTTTTCAGAACCAAGGAAAACCGGCCGGTAATGTTAATGTCCGCTGAGCTTCACCGCCGTGTATCTCGGGCTTCTTTAAACTTGTATCCACTCCTTCTCCCCACCCCGTCACTGCCTTCTCCCCACCTCTCCCCCCCCTCTTGTAAAGGACTTAAGTGACCCTTCCCGTACACTGTGCTTACACCGTCTTAATTACAGCGCCAACCTTCCTGTTCATCGTGGTGTGTGTCTGTATCACATTAGCTTTGCACTGTGTGAATTTCACTCAGACAAGCTCCACCTGCTTGCCCTGCCCCCTGCCTGCTAACTGGCTGGCGAAGAAAGCCATGTGTGTATGTGTGTGTGTGCGTTCCACTCTGACAGTCGCTGTTGCAGTCGCCGTTCCAGTTGCCGGTTTTTCAGCGGCCTGCCACAACTTGACAGTCGCTGGCAGTTGCCTGAGAAATCGCCTATGTGGAACAGGTCCATAAGATACTCTTAAAGACAGTGGAGTCAGGGGATATGGGGAGAAGGCAGGAACAGGGTACTGATCAGCCATGATCACAGTGAATTGCGGTGCTGGCCCAAAGGGCCAAATGGCCTAGTCCTGCACCTATTGTCTATTGTCTATTGTCTATTACTTATAAGGAACTGCAGATGGTGATTTACAAAAAAAGACCCAAAATGCTGGAGTAACTCAGCGTGTTAGGCTGCATCTTTGGAAGAGATGGAAAGGCAATGTTACAGGTCGGGACCATTCTTCAGACTAATAGTAATTGCAATTAACATGAAGAAGGGTCCCGACTTGAAACATCACCTATCCGTGTCAAAAATATAATTTTCTTACAATATGTAATGAAATGAAAATAGTTCTATTTTTGTGTGCAGAAGTTTTTAAATAATGAGAAATACAAGCTGGGAAATACTGTTAGCTGAATCTATTAGTCGAAGTTGACCAGTTTTGAAGAGTACAATTTCCATGAATGGTGATTTCTACTGCTGCAAAGGAATTCCTGGAATTGATTTTATTTTACCAGTGTTTACCTTTCCTTAATTTAACATGGCATCAAGGGCATTGTGGGCTGAAGGGCCTGTTCCTGTGCTGTACTCTTCTATGCTAGATGCAGGAAGATTGCTCCCGATGTTGGGGAAGTCCAGGACAAGGGGTCACAGCTTAAGGATAAGGGGGAAATCCTTTAAAACCGAGATGAGAAGAACTTTTTTCACACAGAGAGTGGTGAATCTCTGGAATTCTCTGCCGCAGAGGGTAGTTGAGGCCAGTTCATTGGCTATATTTAAGAGGGAGTTAGATGTGGCCCTTGTGGCTAAGGGGATCAGAGGGTATGGAGAGAAGGCAGGTACGGGATACTGAGTTGGATGATCAGCCATGATCATATTGAATGGCGGTGCAGGCTCGAAGGGCCGAATGGCCTACTCCTGCACCTAATTTCTATGTTTCTATGTTTCTATGTCTCTGAAGTAGTATTTTGTATTCTAAAAGCTTTTTCGCTTGTTTGAAGCTTTATGAAGCTTCCCAGAAATATAAAAGCTGATTCTGTTTACAGAATGATCAAAGATAATCACGATACCTCGTTAAGCAAGATTTTCAATATAACTGTACCTCACTGTACTTGTGAATATGACAATAAAGACTCAGCTTAACTCATCATCCAAACCAAAGGGCCGACTGTCCTATCTGTATGTTGGGGACCCCTTGGAGAAAAATCGATGAGGCAATGTCAAACCACAGCTCCATATAACCATATAACAATTACAGCACGGAAACAGGCCATCTTGGCCCTTCTAGTCTGTGCCGACACTTATTCTCCCCTAGTCCCATCTACCTGCACTCACACCATAACCCTCCATTCCTTTCCCATCCATATAGGTATGTTACAAAACCTACCTGAATCGCCATTGGGAATCTGCCCTCAGCCATGTCGGCGATTTTGGCGCTGTTTGGAGGGGGCGGGTTTAAAACGCGATTTTTACTAGGCTGTACTAATCGCACATGTTCAGCCTAGTAAATCATTAACGAAAAATCGCTGCAAGACCCGGTCGCAAAAGGTATTATTAGTTTTATAGGCCTCGATAATATAGTTATAATAGTCTTAAAATTACTGTTTTATTCCGCGACCTCTCGCAGCCCCACGGTTTTATAGAGCAAACAATTAAAGGTATGTACCTTATTTTTACATTAAATGGGGCATATATATAACCCGGTAATTAAAGTTATCTATAGCGAATAGTTTATTTTGGGCTTTTTATATCCCGCAGTATTTTTCTCGGCATTTGAGGGCACTAATCTAGCGCGCTGTCAACATTCTAAACCAGCGCGTTCACAGAAACCCACTGGAAAGCCGATTTAAATGGGCATTTATTTACAGCAATTGAACACTAAATTCCTTCCATTTGGCCTATAAATTAATGTAAATTAGATATAAAAATCATGTTATATTGTGAATTATTTGTGAATAATCTTTGGACACTTAGGCTATTTAAAAATGTTAATCTTTCCTTAAGAAATGGCCTGTTGACTATCCAAGATCACAGCTTTTTTGTAATGTCCATTGAAAATCAATAGGGAACAAGATGCTAATTTCCGAGTATGAAAATGGCCATAACTTTTTTAATACTTGAGATATGAAAGTGAATTTGGTGTCAAATTAAACTTATTGTTATGCTTTATCTGATGGGATAAATTGCAGACTTGATTTTTAAAATCTCAAAATTTTGTAACATTGCTAATCCATATACCTATCCAATTTATTTTTAAATTATAACATCGAACCAGCCTCCACCACTTCCACTGGAAGCTCATTCCACACAGCTACCACTCTCTGAGTAAAGAAGTTCCCCCTCATGTTACCCCTAAACATCTGTCCCTTCTATGATTACATCATAGAAGGGACAGACAATTACATCACAAAGAAATATTCTGTCTTGTATATTTTGTTAAAGTACAATTAATCTTACATGATCTTTTGAAGACCATTTCAGCTTATCAATTATACCCCAGTTCAGAGCAATCTATTCTCCATAATTCTCATAAATTTCCCCAGAATTATAGCAATCATCTATATAGTAGGGGCAATTTACCAAGCACCATGCATGTCTTTGGGACACAAGAGGAAACTGGATTACCCGGGGGAAGCCCATGCAGTCACAGGGAGAATGTGTAAATCTCACACAAATAGCACCTCAGGCCAGGATTAAATGTGTGATGCTGGAGTAGTGACAGCAGGTTTTCCAGCTGCACCACTATTAACATGAAGACATATCTTGGCCAGCATGAATTTACTTGTTTGTACAATTGAAATTCCAAACAATGGTATTCATCAGTGGAAAATTTTCCCAATGGCGTGTGATGTTAGCCCATTAACATTTGAACTGGATTTCTTCATGCTACCAGGGGGTTTGTGTAAAACAGGTATCTGAGGAAGCAATTGGCTGTGATGATGCATAGAAACATAGAAACATAGAAATTAGGTGCAGGAGTAGGCCATTCGGCCCTTCGAGCCTGCACCGCCATTCAATATGATCATGGCTGATCATCCAACTCAGTATCCCGTACCTGCCTTCTCTCCATACCCTCTGATCCCCTTAGCCACAAGGGCCACATCTAACTCCCTCTTAAATATAGCCAATGAACTGGCCTCGACTACCCTCTGTGGCAGAGAGTTCCAGAGATTCACCACTCTCTGTGTGAAAAAAGTTCTTCTCATCTCGGTTTTAAAGGATTTCCCCTTATCCTTAAGCTGTGACCCCTTGTCCTGGACTTCCCCAACATCGGGAGCAATCTTCCTGCATCTAGCCTGTCCAACCCAACCCCTTAAGAATTTTGTAAGTTTCTATAAGATCCCCCCTCAATCTCCTAAATTCTAGAGAGTATAAACCAAGTCTATCCAGTCTATCCATCCTCAAACTCTCTGTGGCGATGCCATCTGGAGGGCCTTTGGCTTCTAATTATTGAATCATAGAATAATATCACACAGAAATAGGTGATTTGGCTCAACACTCCATGCTGACCAAAAGTGGATGTTAGGTTAATTTCATTTCCTGGATTTCGGTTAAGGCCCGTCCAAATATATTTTGAAAATGGTGAGAGCTTTTGTGTCTACCACCCTTTCAGGCAGTAAATTCAAAACCTCTATGAATTAATTAACCAATTAGAACAATTTGACCCTGCTTCACTATCATCAATGTTTACTTATGGTCGAAAGAAAAACTCAAATTATTGGCATGTGTGATTTGATTCATCATCGCTCCAGCAGTTACCAGAGTGAGAATGCTCAGTGCATCAATAACTTGCAGGATTTTGTAATAATAATGATTTCTATGTAAATTGTATCCAAATTTGTTAGAACAATAATAATACCTGTATATTTGAAGTTGTCCATTTTTATTTTTCCCAGATCCTCTGCGCACTTCTATATTCTGTAATGATAGACCACGTCAGTTTTTGATTGCCATAGTAAATTGTAACAAAATTGGTCATGGCAATAATAATACGTGCACATTGAAAGTTGTCCATTCTCAATAAGCGAGTTTGGTATTCTGAAAAGCGCAAGGAATCATGGGATTTGTCAAAGGTAATTTGTGATAAAGAAAATGCAAACAAAGCGCTGAAACTTATTATTTTAATTATTTTTCTTATAAATTTATGATTTTCATTTAATCCTTAATGTGTTTGCTACTGGAATAAGAAAGTATTACTTGTGTTTGAAACATTTTCTTACTTTTATTCATAATTTATGTGTAAAAATATATTTAATCAGAGGGACAGGGGTGCCAGATAGCGGGAGAGCTGGGTGTAACAGCGAGAAAGAGGGTGCAGATGCGAGTGGGATACAGGGGCAGAGACTGGACTGGCGGAGAGACATTCTCGGCAACTGAGCTGCGTTTCATCCATAGTCAGGATCGAACCCGGGTCTCCGGCGCTGCAAGCGCTGTTGAGTTGCTACTGGACCATCCCAGTCCCCTCCCGAGTGTCCCATCCCTGTCCGGGGACGGCTGAAGATGTCCAGGGTGACCTCAGACTGACTGGACACCGCCCGGAGTATCGGCAGCCTGGTGGCTGTCAGTTAACCCCTTGGTGCCGGCGAAAGCCGAGCATCAGTCACCAATGGAGATAGACACAAAATCCTGGAGTAACTCAGCGGGACAGGCAGCATCTTTGGAGATAAGGACTAGGTGACGTTTCGGGCCGAGACCCTTCTCCAGAGATGTTGCCTGACCCGCTGAGTTACTGCAGCATTTTGTGTGTATCCCCGTTAGTGACTGGTGCTCAGTTTTTGCCGACACCGACGGGGGTTAACCAACAGCCGCTGGATGAGGTGAGAGGTGCAGCTGACGGTCCCCGGCCCATCGGGGAACGGGTTCCTCAGAAGTTGGAACAGAGTTGAGCTGGGGTTAGCGCCTTCTTCTTCATGCTGGCTGTAAGCCTGGGGCCGCCACAGCTCCGGGCCAGTGTCCCGTCTGTCTAGGGTCATCTCGGACATCTCTGGCCGCCCCCGGACAGGAATGGGACACTCGGGAGAGGGACTCCGCTTGCAAATCTGCCTCCTGGGGTTATGCAGCAGAGGGGTGCATGGTTCACCTATGTATAATAACCCTGTATAACCTGGGAGGGCAGCTCGAGTGGGAATGGACCCCATACACCCAGGCTGAGGGGAACCGGATCCTGCTTCATTAGATTGTCACTGCTGAGATTTCTGCATGGACCAGTGGAGAAGGGAGAACTGGTGTTGCTAACTCCCGTAGCAATTCAACAGCGCTTGCAGAGCCGGAGAACCGGTTTGATCCTGACTACGGATGAAACACAGGTCTGTATACACGCAGCAGCTCAGCTGCCCAGAATGTTTTGCTCCAGTGACCTATGAATGGGCATGTGCAGTTGGAATACCGAACATGCTTATTGCAATTTCACTATTCCATGAACCACCATGTTTCTGCTAAACTGAGAGGTTTTTAGAAGATAGGTTTGTTGAGAACCATAGTACATCAGAATTCAAATGACTGCTCGGTTTAATCTAAATAATAATCTAGATCTAATTTAATGTAACGAGTAGAGGTATTACATGAGAAGTAAACAGGATTGATCTGTAATAGATAAACAACATTTGTATCTGTATTTTGGAAGCAGCATTTTCAAAGCAAAAGTATAAAATACTGGTTCAAATGGCAAAAAACAGGATGGTGGTGGATTGAGATGGGGGGGAGGGGGGGGGGGGGGGGGATGTTTCTTGGTTGCTATCAGTTGGAAAATACAATATATGTTATTTGTAGTAGTTCACCAGCCATGGTGATTATTTTATCACAATCCAGGAAAATAAAACAGTAAATGTTAGTACATAGCAGAGTAGATATTTTCCACAGTATTTTATCATTATCTCTTATCTCTTATTTTTTTTTTAATTGTCATTGCACATAAGTGCAACGAGATTTGGGTATGCAGCTTCCATCCGACATCATAACTTAAGTAACTACTAAAATTTAGGTTTAGATACCCCGAGAATATGGTTTGTACAAAAAACATTACAACAGTAAAATAGTCAAAACAGACTAAAGTGCAGATGTGTCTGTGCAACGTGACCATCCGAGGGAGACTGTCCGTGGGGGTGGGGGACACTCAGCAGGGCCGGTTCAGAGCAGCTATAGCTCTGGGAAATAAGCTGTTCCTGAGTCTGGAGAGACTCAGGAGAGTTACTTGAATCAGGAGAGATTTTAAAGGGTTACATTTAAAAGTATGTATTATGTCTATTTAAAAAAAAAAATTATTGACCTAATGCTTATTATAGAGACACCCACCCCCAGCTTTCAGGAACAAAATCAATCTAAAGTATCTTTTGAATGCAATAACTGTAATCCAGACCAAAAAATAATATCCTAAGTAGAGGTTGGCAGTGGAAGGTTGTGTTTTGGACTTAGCCCACTGCTTTGTCATCTATATCAATAATTTGGATGAGGATGTTGCCAGTTTGAGGCCCTGAGCTGTAGGTAGAGGTTGGGCATGCTAGGACTTTATTCCTTGGAGTGCACCAAGGAATAATCTTACATCTGAGGAATAACTGAGTGTTGATCTTACAGAAGTATATAAAATCATGAGGGAAATAGATAGGATGAATGCACACAGTCTCACCCTTTCTACCTTTCAGTAGGTAGCCCCATTGAAACTGAGACCATTAGTCAATAGACAATAGATAGTAGGTGCAGGAGTAGGCCATTCGGCCCTTCGAGCCAGCACCGCCATTCAATGTGATCATGGCTGATCATCCCCAATCAGTACCCCGTTCCTGCCTTCTCTCTGCTTTTAAAGTCACCCTTCTAAAATATTCATTTCTAGGGCTGGTGTCTTTTTACCCTAAAGTGCCATGTTGATAGGAACGTTTTTGATCAAAAAGTACTAGTAAAGGGCCAGTAATCGGCGACTGCCAGCGTGATATCAGGATCGGCAAACGATTTTGAACATTTCAAATACCAGCGGCGACAGAAAAATGTTGCGACACGTGAAAAAACACCGCGTGTCAATACGTCATCACGTTGCATCACCGCCACGTCATGCCACATCACGCCGCGACGTTTTCGGTGATCTGATACGTTAGTCAATGATGCCGGCAGTCGCCGAAAAAATCGCCAGGTGGGACAGGCCTTTAAGTTGCTGAAACCAATGAATGAAATAAAAGCTGGAGACCCATCATTATTCATGGCATTAGGGGATAAACTTTATATTGTACATGTTAAACAAAATGGATGAAGCACAGCTATTGCATCCAAACAGCAGATTTTCTCTTAAATCCATCCAGTGATTTGGCCTCCACTGCCCTCTGCAGCAGGGAATTCCACAAATTCACAACTCTCTGGGTGAAAAAGTGTTTTCTCACCTCAGTCTTAAATGGCCTCCCTTTTATTCTAAGTGTGGCAGCTGGTTCTGGACTCAGATTCAGATTCAGATTCAGATTCAGATTCAGATTCAATTTTAATTGTCATTGTCAGTGTACAGTACAGAGACAACTAAATGCATTTAGCATCTCCCTTGAAGAGCGACATAGCAAACGATTTGAATAAAAAAAATAATAAGTGTCCGGAGGGGGGGGGGGGGGGGGGGGGGGGTGGTGATTGGCAGTCACCGAGGTAACTGGTGAGTCTGGACTCACCCAACATTGGGACCATTTTTCCTGCATCTAGCTTGTCCAGTCCTTTTATAATTTTATGCATTTATATAAAATACCCCCTCATCCTTCTAAACTCCAGTGAATACAAGCCTGGTCTTTTCAATCTTTCCTCATATAACAGTCCCGCCATCCCAGGGATCAATCTCGTGAATTAGATAGAGCTCTAGGGGCTAGTGGAATCAAGGGATATGGAGATATGGGGAGAAGGCAGGCATGGTCTTGATTGGAGACGATCAGCCATGATCGCAATGAATGGCGGTGCTGACTCGAAGGGCCGAATGGCCTCCTCCTGCACCTATTTTCTATGTCTCTGTTTCTCTGTAACATCTTCGTAAATCTTCTCTGTACCCTTTCCAGCTTGACAACATATTTCCTATAACATGGTGCCCAGACGTGAACACAATACTCAACTCCCGAATGTCTTATACAACTGCAACATGACCTCCCAACTTGGACCAATTTGACTTTTGTACACGACAGAAACTAACCATAATATGCCTGCTGTTTCACAATAATCGGATAAAATCAAATCAATTATAACCTCGACTACAATTCTTGTCGATATTGCTCTGAATAAAATCATGTGAAATTAGAAAAATATTATAGCTGCCATTAGATGTACCCTTGCTATTATATCGTATCAGTTCTGATATCTTAGAGCAGTTTGGGTTTCTTTACCACTCTGCAAAATATACCATTTCCAATTATATAACTATTTTAAGTGTTCTAGTTAGAATGCCGTGCAGTTAGTATTATGTGTACATATAGGAGAAGGATTATTTCTGCCAGTGATGACAATAGTCGTGTAACAACTTGTATGTCAGCACATCCTGTGAGAAAAGCCTCTCTATCATTGGGTTATAAATTAAAAAGATTTAAAAATAAATAAATTTAAAATGTGGTTTCACATTTGCAAAGATTCAAAATAAGAACCGGGCTCTTTACATTCTAGATGCTGCTAATCCAAGCAACATAACAAGGTTATCTTGGCCACATAGTTAGACAGAATGCATTTATTGAGTTTGCACTGCGTTTGATTTGGGTAATTTTGTATTTGTGGACCAGGATGTATGTGAAGGACTATTTGACTCCTTTGAATGACTCCTCTGAACTGTAGTTTCTCGTGGTTCTACAATCACTTTCTACAGTGTGTATGCATTCAGCTCGTTATTGGATCCCTTTATCTTTTCTTCTCTGCTGATGATCATCCTCAAGCAGCAGCAGTAGTAGTTAAGAGTTAAGAGAGGGGGAAAGCATTTAGGTAGGTCTAAACTTGCAGTGAAGATAATTGAGATAGGGAGCTGTGTACTTCAAAACAATAATTCCAAAATGTCATTTGTAGTTATAACAAACAATTATCGGATTTCGCTGATGGTTTGATAAAGCATCACATTCTATGTCCATAATGACCACGACAAGATTCAGATTCAATCTTTATTTATTGTCATTGTGCAGTGTACAGTACAGAGCCAACAAAATGCAGTTAGCATCTCACCCAGAAGAGCGAACATAGAATAATGGAACAGTGAACATAGAATCATGGAACAGCATAGAATAATGGAACAGCATAGAATAATGGAATAATGACATGATATCTCAACACAGGTCTGAACTTATGGGAAACATAGGGGGCAATATCACCCTAAGTGAATGGTGTTTAAACTAAGCATTTTCCAAGGATTTGATAGAAGTATATTAAAATCTCTACATTGATCCACATTAATCTGTAAATTTAAAATAATTACTTTTATTAGAAATTGGTTTCTGTGTTTTTAGAAGATTTCTGGACATTTCATTTGTATACAAGATACTATACATTTTGAAGGGGGATTTATTCAGATTCCATGCATGGGACACTGGAGATCATCAATAATTGGAAACTGGAAGTAGCAGAACTCAAAAATTACATTTTGCTGGTGTCATTTGTCTTAAACTGAGAGCAAAATGGAAATTCCAGTCTTTAAATATTCAACATTATGCATTTTTCTTTACATCATAAATATTCAGGCTTCACTTTGTAAGATGTGCTTTTAATGATTTTTAGTACAGAATGTTTCACTGTGCAAATACTGTAATTTGTAAATACATCATTTGTACCACTCAGTGCTCTGGTTTCCATTGCATTTAATTCATATTTATTGAAAAAATATTTACCTTAAAATATATTTATACTTCGTTTTTTATTTCCTATTTTAAAATGAGTCTTGTCAAAGCTTTGCATCATTTAACTTATCGCTCATCAATTTGTAGATTCAGTCATACCATGTGGCATCTGTGCAAACTTTGATTAGTACTCATGCTCAAATCTAATAGTATCCTGAGTACCCTTTGGTCCATATGATTTATTTAGCATCACAGGAAAGATCCATAGCTATATAATCATGATTGAAATGTTGTGAGGAACTTTGTGAGGAGACTTGGTATTAAGCCCACATGGCAAGAATTCATTATTTTACTTATGATCTTCTCATGGTTTATTTATCGTACGAATCTAGCCAGGGAAAGGTTTCTACTCAGCATTGATGATTTCATTTGGAGAACCAGAGAAGCAAAATCATTGATGTGGGTGGGGTAATTTAGTGCATTTGTGTTTTGCACATGACCCTGAAGTTTGTGAATGGCCCTAATGATCATGTCAATGCTTTCGATGGTGGAACTTTCACTGTCAAGTCAGCAAGGTTGTAGGTTTAAATCCGGCCTCAGAAAATAGCACAACAATCTATGCTGACACAATGTGCAGTACGGGAGGAGCTGTCACTATCTGGAGGCTGTTTAAGAAGGAACTGCAGATGCTGGAAAATCGAAGGTACACAAAAATGCTGGAGAAACTCAGCGGGTGCAGCAGCATCTATGGAGCAAAGGAAATAGGCAACGTTTCAGGCCGAAGCCCTTCGTCAGACTGATGGGAGTGGGGGGGGGAGGGGAGAAGAAAGGAAAAAGGAGGAGGAGGAGCCCGAGGGCTGAGGGAGAGATAGGAAGGGGGCTGTTAGCCAACAACATAAACCAATGGAAAGACTGGATATTATTAGATCTTAGCATTAGTACCAGCAAATGTGTTTGCAGGGATGCCACTTGGTATCAATGGATTTACCAATTTGGTGCTTTTATTGAAGGGATTGTCCGGATTCTTGTGTGCTTAAAAAAATCCCACACTATTCTGAAGAAAAGCAGGGGAATGAACCATACTAAAGATAGACACAAAGTGCTGGCATAACTCATTGGGTAAGGCAGCATCTCTGGAGCAAAAGGATGGATGATATTTCGGGTTGGGACCCTTCTTCAGACCCGGCCTGAAACGTCTCCCATCCCATATAACCATATAACCATATAACAATTACAACACGGAAACAGACCAACTCTGTCTATCCCTCTCATCATTTTAAAGACCTCTATCAAGTCCCCCCTTAACCTCTGCGCTCCAAAGAATAAAGACCTAACTTATTCATCCTTTCTCTGTAACTTACTTGCTGAATCCCAGGCAACATTCTAGTAAATCTCCTCTGTAAATATGTACACCATACTCCAGAATTGGTCTCACCAATGCCTTGTACAATTTTAACATTACATCCCAACTTCTATACTCAATGCTCTGATTTATAAAGGCTAGCATTCCAAAAGCTTTCTTTACCACCCTAGCTACATGAGATTCCACCTTCAGGGAACTATGCACAGTTATTCCTAGATCCCTCTGTTCAACTGCATTCCTCAATTCGCTACCATTTACCATGTACGTCCTATTTTGATTTGGCCTGCCAAGATGTAGCACCTCACACTTATCAGCATTAAACTCTATCTGCCATCTTTCAGCCCATTCTTCATCCACAACACCACCTACCTTAGTATCATCTGCATACTTACTAATCCAATTTACAACTCCTTCATCCAGATCATTGATGTACATGACAAACAACAGTGGACCCAACACAGATTCCCGAGGCACCCCACTAGTCACCTGCCTCCAACCTGACAAACAACCATCCACCATTACTCTCTGGCATCTTCCATTCAGCCACTGTTGAATCCATCTTGCTACTCCTGCATTAATACCCAACAATTGAACCTTCTTAACCAACCTTCCACGAGGAACCTTGTCAAAGGCTTTACTAAAGTCCATATAGACAACATCCACTGCTTTACCCTCATCAATTTCCCAAGTAACCTCTTCAAAAAATTCAAGAAGATTAGTCAAACATGACCTTCCAGGCACAAATCCATGTTGACTGTTCCTAATCAGACCCTGTTTATCCAGATGCTTATATATATTATCTCTAAGTATCTTTTCCATTAATTTGCCCACCACTGAAGTCAAACTAATAGGTCTATAATTGCTAGGTTTACTCTTAGAACCCTTTTTAAACAATGGAACAACATGCGCAGTACGCCAATCCTCGGGCACTATTCCCGTTTCTAATGACATTTGAAATATTTCTGTCATAGCCCCTGCTATTTCTACACGAACTTCCCTCAATGTCCTAGGGAATATCCTGTCTGGACCTGGAGACTTATCCACTTTTAAATCTTTCAAAAGTGTCAGTACTTTTTCTTTGAATCTCATGGTATCCACAGCTACTCTACTTGTTTCCCTTACCTCACATAATTCAATATCCTTCTCCTTGGTGAATACCGAAGAAAATAAATTGTTCAATATCTCCCCCATCTCTTTTGGCTCTGCAGATAGCTGTCCACTCTGTCTCTCTAATGGACCAATTTTATCCCTCGTTATCCTTTTGCTATTAATAAAGCTGTAGAAACCCTTTGGATTTACTTTCACCTTACTTGCCAAAGCGACCTCATATCTTCTTTTAGCTTTTCTAGTTTATTTCTTAAGATTCTTTTTACATTCTTTATACTCCTCAAGCACCTCATTCACTCCATGCTGCCTATAATTATTGTAGATCTCTCTCTTTTTCCGAACCAAGTGTCCAATTTCCCTTGAAAACCATGGCTCTTTCAATTTTTACTATTTCCTTTCAACCGAACAGGGACATAAAGATTCTGTACTTTAAAATTTCCCCTTTAAATGTCCTCCATTTCTCTTCTACATCCTTCCCATAAAACAAAATGTCCCAATTCACTCCTTTTAAATCCTTTTGCATCTCATCAAAGTTAGCCTTTCTCCAATCAAAAATCTCAACCCTAGGTCCAGTTCTGACCCTCTCCATAATTATATTGAAACTAATGGTATTGTGATCACTGGACCCGAAGTGCTCCCCAATGCATACCTCCGCCACCTGACCTGTCTCATTTCCTAACAGGAGGTCCAGCACTGCCCCTTCTCTAGTAGGCACCTCTATGTATTGCTGCAAAAAACTATCCTGCACACATTTTACAAACTCCAAACCATCCAGCCCATTTACAGAATGTGTTTCCCAGTCTATGTGTGGAAAATTGAAATCTCCCACAATCACTACCTTGTGCTTACTACTAATATCTGCTATCTCCTTACATATTTGCTCTTCCAATTCTCGTTCCCCGTTTGGCGGTCTATAATACACCCCTATAAGTGTTGCTACACCTTTCCCACTTCTCAGTTCCACCCAAATAGCCTCCCTAGATGAGCCCTCCAATCTATCCTGCCAAAGCACTGCTGTAATATCTTCCCTGATAAGCAATGCAACACCTCCACTTCTTGCCCCTCCATTTCTATCACACCTGAAGCAACGAAATCCTGGAATATTTAGTTTCCAATCACAGCCCTCCTGCAACCATGTTTCACTGATCGCCACAACATCATACTTCCAGGTGTCAATCCAGAATCTAAGCTCATCCACCTTTCTTACAATGCTCCTAGCATTAAAATATGCACATTTAAGAAACCCACCGCCTCTTATTCTCTGTTTATTTTATTTTTCTTCTTTCTCCCCTAGATTTTGGGTCCGAGTGCTTCCCTTCTCTGCCTCCTGCCTCACACTCTGTCTACTAGCTTTCTCTATTTGAGTCCCTTTTCTCCAGAGATGCTGCTGACCCGCTGTTACGCTAGCACTTTGCGTCTATCTTTGGTATAAACCAGCATCTGCAGTACCTTGTTTCTGAACTAACTCTACTGTCATGGCATCATCCAGCATCTCTAAATTGAAATATATGTTTGATCATTCTCACATTGCAACCTGAGCAGCTTAATGTCAACAAATTGGCTATTTTTGCTCTGCACCAATTTCAGTGATGACTACGTTTCAGAAACTGCTTTATTGTCTCTGAAGCACTTTGGGATTGGGGAACGTGCTGTCCTCCATATGACATCGCCCAGGCTTGCATCCGACTACACATCACCTGCAAACCTACACCTACAACCTGGAGAGGACACTCCAGCTTCCCCTGTGGCGTCGGCACAACACGGGGAGTTACCGGTTATATGTCATCGCTAGATTGGCGTAAGTGAGGAGCCAGAGGTTGCTCCCGATGGTGGGAGGGATTTTCAGATCTCACTGGACAGCTACCGCCTGCCTCAAGTTGGGCTGCCCCCCGCCAATAAGGTGCTGTCCCGCCACGGTCTGCTATCCTCACTGGGTGCACGGGGATTAGGAACCATCCGAACAGCAAATTGCAACCTTCGCACCTACCAACAAAAACACATCAAAAGAGACCAGCTCTAAAATTGGATTAGATTAGATTAGATCCTTTATTTGTCATTCAGACCTTTCGGTCTGAACGAAATGTCGTTGCCTGCAGCCATACATGTAATAATAAACAACAAAACACACAATAAACACAAATTAACATCCACCAATGTGAGTTCACCAGGCACCTCCTCACTGTGATGGAGGCAAAAGTCTTAAGGTTACTGTCTCTTCCCTCCTCATTCTCCCTCTGCGCTGAGGCGATGTTGTTACCCCACCGGGAGATGGTAGTCAGTCCCGCGGCTCAACCGCGCTCCGCGAACGGGCCGGTTCAAGCTCCGCGGCCCGGGGTGGTCGAAGCTGCCGCCCTCCTGTCCAGTGGACGCAGCTGTTGCCGTGGGAGCTCCGGAAAACAGGCACCAGCCTGTGACCTGCGAGCTCCCGATGATGTCGTCCACTGGCCCGCGGCCGAGCCCCGGATTTATGTCGCCGCTGCCGGAACGCCTACTCAGCCACCGGAGCACCGTCTCAGCCCCGCGCCGGGCCGCCTTCACCGGAGCGCCGTCTCAGCCCCGAGTCATGCCGCTGCCACCGGAGCACCGTCTCAGCCCCGTGCCGGGCCGCCTTCACCGGAGCGCCGTCTCAGCCCCGAGCCATGCCGCTGCCACCGGAGCACCGTCTCAGCCCCGTGCCGGGCCGCCCTCACCAGAGCGCCGTCTCAGCCCCGAGCTGGGTCGCATTCACCGGAGCGCTGTCTGAGCCCCGCACCGGGCCTCCCTCACCGGAGCGCCGTCTCAGCCCCGAATCGTGCCGCTGCCAATGGAGCGCCCGAACGCCGCCACAGCTCCGAATTCGACCAGCCTCGCGTTGGTGAGTCATGGCTGGCACTGCCTCTGGAGCCTCGCGGTCGGTCGACGGAGGCAGAGAAGGGGGGGATACGACAGAAGAGTCGCATTCCCCCGAAGGGAGAGACAGAAAACCATGTTTCAGCCACCCCCCACACAATAACACAACCTATTAAGCAAAAATTTAACTAAAACAAGACAAAAAAACAAAAAAAAAGTAAAGACAGACGGATGCAGGCGAGCCGCAGCCGTTCAACAGCGCCGCCACTTCCGATAAAAACGGAGAACTTGGAGTGTCTGGAGAATGATGACCGGCCTCTGAAAACCTACAGGACATCAGCGATTGCAGAAAAACAGCTGCCATAAACGACGAGCTCAAGAGACTCAACATAGACATAGTCACCCTTCAGGAAACAAGGCTGGCAGACTTGGGCACACTGAAGGAGAAGGAGTACACGTTCTACTGGCAGGGGAAGGACTCTGACATGCCCAGAGAGCACAGAGTAGGCTTCGCAGTAAGGAACAGCCTGCAGAACACAGTGGAACCAGGCAGTAATGGCTCGGAGCAACTCCTGACTCCCTGCTTCAACACCACCGCAGGCCCAGTCACTCTTGTTAGCGTGTTTGCCCCAACACTGTTCTCCACATCAGACACAAAGGACAAGAACCACGCATCCATCATCAGATGCATCCCCAGCAAGAAAGAACTTGTTCTCCTGGGCGACTTCAATGACAGAGTGGGCGCAGACTGCGAATCGTGGAATTCCTGCCTTGGGCAGTTTGGTGTGGGGAAAATGGATGAGAACGGACAGCGACTGCTTGAGCTGTGCACTTACCATGACCTGTGCATCGACAACTCGTGCTTCCAGACAAATCCCCAGCACAAGGTTTCCTGGAGACACCCACGCTCAAAGCATTGGCATCAACTGGATCTGATCCTAATCAGATGTGCCACCATCAAGAACGTTCTTCACACACGCTCCTACCACAGTGTGAACTGTGACACAGGCCACTCCTTGCTGTGTTGCAAGATCAGGCTGCAACCAAAGAGGTTTTACCACACCAAGATACAGGGGAACCTCCGCATCGATGTCAGCAAGATGCCCCGTCCAGACCTCGTGCAACAGTTTGCAGAGGCTTGTGAGAGAGAACTTGGCACCTCGTGTCCTGGAGACTCTGCAACAGAGAAGTGGGAAATTCTGCGGGACACCATGCAGCCTTGCCTAGCTTTGGGAAGAAGGCCTCGAAGACGCACGACTGGTTTGAGGACCAGTCGACCGAGGTGACTCCCGTCATCGAAGCCAAGCCCGCCACCCTAGCCAAGTACAAGCGGTCAGCTAACGAGAAGAACCTGCAGATCCTCAGGGCTGCCAGGAGCAAGGTTCAGCAGACTGCCAGGCGTTGCACCGTTGAGTACTGGACACAGCTTAGTCAGGACATCCAGTCGGCTGCCATAACAGGGAACATCAGGGGAATGTATGACGGCATTAAGACGGCACTAGGACCAGTCCAGAGCAAGACAGCCCCCCTCAAATCCTCCACTGGGGAAGTAATCACAGGCGAATGCCAGCAGATGGAGAAATGGGTGGAACACTACTCCGACGTCTACTTGAGAGAGAACACTGTGTCCCCCTCAGCCCTTTGAGTGCCTGACGACCATGGATGAGTTAGATGCAGAGCTGACGGTAGAAGAGCTCAGCAAGGCCATTGACAGCCTGGGCCCAGGCAAGGCCCCAGGCAGGGCCCCAGGCAAGGCCCCAGGCAAGGCCCCAGGCAAGGCCCCAGGCAGCGATGGGATTCCCCCTGACCTGATCAAGCATTGCAAGACTACGTTACTGCTTCCTTTGTATGAAGTCCTCTGCCAGTGGTGGCAAGAAGGAGCTGTACCACAGGACATGAGCGATGCCACCATCATTCCCCTCTACAAGAACAAGGGAGAGAGAAGCGACTGCAACAACTACAAAGGCATCTCACTCCTCAACATTGTCGGCAAGGTCTTTGCTCGGGTCATCTTGTTCCGCCTGCAGAAGCTGGCAGAATCTGTCTACCCAGAGGCACAGTGCAGTTTTCGAGCTGGAAGGTCAACAGTAGACGTGGTCTTTTCCCTTCGCCAGCTCCGGGAGAAGTGCAGAGAACAGTGGATGCCCCTGTATGTTGCTTTCATTGACCTCACCAAGGCGTTCGACTTTGTCAGCAGAGATGGCCTATTTAAGGATCTGCCAGAGATCGGCTGCCAACCAAAACTGCAGAACATGATAGAATCCTTCCACATCAACACAAAGTTGACAGTGCAGTTCGATGGCAGCTTCTCTGAGCCCTTCGACATCCGCAGTGGCGTCAAACAAGGCTGCGTCCTCGCTCCCACACGCTTTGGGATTTACTATGCTCTGCTCCTGAAACAGAGGGGATCTACCTGTGTATTCGATCAGATGGAAGGCTCTTCAACCTCACCTGCCTCAGAGCAAAGACAAAAGTACGTGAAGCTCTCATCAGAGACATGTTGTTTGCCGACGATGCCGCAGTTGTGTCCCACACCCAGCAGGAACTACAGTCACTGATGGACCGCTTCTATCGGGCATGCAAGGACTTCGGGCTGACCATCAGACTGAAGAAGATGAACGTCTTGGGGCAGGATACAGAGGCGCCGCCTGTCATCGCCATCGATGACTACAAACTTGCTGCCGTCCATCAGTTCATGTACTTCGGCTGCACCATCACCGACAATCTCTCCTTGGACACAGAGATTGATAAGAGGATCGGGAAGGCAGCTACAACTCTCGCTCACCTCACAACTAGAGTGTGGACCAACCCAAAGCTGACAGTGAAGACAAAGATAGCAGTCTACAACGCCTGTGTCATCAGCACGCTGCTGTACGGCAGTGAGACATGGACTACATATGCCAGGCAGGAGAGAAGACTCAACACCTTCCACCTGAGAAGCATCCGCCGTATCCTGGGCATATCCTGGCAAGGCAGAGTGTCCAACGCTGAGATCCTGTCTCACGCTGGCCTTCCCAGTATGTACACTCTACTCAGGCAGCGCAGACTGCGGTGGCTGGGCCATGTCCACCGCACGGAGGGTGGCTGTATTCAAAAAGATCCTCTATGGAGAGCTGACATCTGGGAGTAGAACCATCGGCCGCCTCCAGCTACATCACAAGGATGTCTGCAAGAGAGATATGAAGGCGCTCGTCATCGATCCTGGGAGAGCCTTGCAGCGACCGCACGAGGTGGAGAGGTGCCCTGAACCAACATCTCACAACGGGGGAAGAGAAACTGTAGAACGCAGCGGCAGACAAGCGGGCACGCAGAGAGGAGCGCAGCAACTTCAACAAACCAGAGACCACACACAAACGTGACCTTTGCCACAGAGACTGTCACTCCCGCATTGGTCTCTTCAGCCACAAGCAACGCTGCTCCAGCCGAGGTTTGGATTTAAGCTGTTTAGGATTTTGTTTTAATTCTGGCTTCATTGTTGTCATTTGGCTTGTTATCCAGTTACAATACTGATTGATGTTGTTGCTGAGAAGTGTGAATTTTACTTCGGAGTCACGTGAGTGACTACGTGAAGAACCCACCCAGTGCGCAGGCGCGGCATTACGTCAGCAGCGCAACAGCGGCAGCAGCTGGAGCCAGGCTCTCCAACAGCGGCAGCAGCTGGAGCCAGGCTCTCCAGCGGCAGGATAAAGACAAGACCTCAGGTAAGTGAGTCTTTTGTGTTACAGAGTCGCTAACGGAGGAAAGCTATGGCTACCCGAAAGCGACCAACAAGGAGGACTGCCTGCCCAACTCCACCCGAGGAGGGGTCAATATCTGGGCGGCAGCCACCAGCGGCGGAGGAGCTGTTTGGACGCTCCCGCACACCCGACGCCGAGCCGCTCCCTGTGCCGCCGATTGCGACGCCCCGCACAGGGAGAAAAGCAACCCGGAAAACAGACCGGCCGGTGGCCTCCGACTCGTCGGAGGAACGGGAACACTCTCCACCGGCGAAACGGGGAGACGGCCGCTTAAGCTGCATGAGGCAGCTGCTCGAGCAGATGCTCGACGAGGAGATGCAGGCAAGGCATCTCCAAGGAGGACGGGCTATGGCCTCCTCCAAACCATCGCCACACCCTTCTGTTCCCTCCTTGTTTGAGGTCAGTAAGGGAGGCCAGGACTGGGCTGGCCTATCACAAGGGCAGGCGGACGACAGCGCAAGCATGCCAGGCGAGCTGGAGGAAGAAGAGCTACTGGGTGTAGTCAGCAGGTATGCGGCGCCCCCGAGGACCGGAATGATACTACCGCCAAGAATGGCGGCCAGTATCAACAGGCTCTCCAATAAGCCATTGCAGGAGAAAGTCATTCAAGAGGCCCTCGACACTTACACAGCGCCGGAAAACTGCGAGGCGCTGCGGGTAAAGACCGTAAACGGCCAAATATGGAGCCAGCTGAGGCAGCACATCAGGACGCAAGAGCTGAAAATGCAGCGTATCCTGAAGCTCCACACCGCAGCCATTACCGCCTTTGCTCGGTCCACCGGGAACGCAGAGCTCTCTACACCTTAGCAGGATGTGCTGGCCCTAATGTGTAACACACAGTACGAGCTCAACAACCTAAGGCGTGAAAACATCAGGCCTGCCCTCAACCCCAAATACGCGGGCCTCTGCAAAGCTCCGGCGCCAGAAAAGGAGGCGCTACTATTCGGGGCCGACTTGGCCAAAAGGCTCAAGGAACTGGAAGAGGCGGCCAAACCTGTAGGCCTCATGAGGGCAGCGCCAGGACCGAGCAGGGTGAAGACACCCAGTTGGCAGCACGCCTCGGCATCCACCAGCAGGTACCGAGCTGGTGAAAGCCTGGTGACCGCCTCCCACTACCCCCAGAGCTCTTTTTTAGAGCGGGGCCCAGGGCGGAGCCGTGGGAAGATACGCCGCCCCACCACAGCACCAACAAGGACACCCTCGGGCCAAACCCATCGCAAACGCTCCCAGAAATAAACATGGAGGTAGGTGGGTCTGGTTCCTGTCGACATACGCAGACAAAGGGTGTTGTATTAACAGGAGGGCGTTTAAGGTTCTTCAAACATGTTTGGTGCTCCTTTACTAGCAACAAGTTTATACTCAACAGTATCAGTGGATACAAAATTGAATTTAAATCAGGCATAGAACCGCCAGTTCAGCACATACCCCAAAGGGTATTCCTTCCCACAGAATCAGAAAAGGTAGAAGGACAAGCTGAACTAGATAGGCTCGTGTCCAAGGGCATCATAGAGAGGGCCAGACACGAGCCATTGGAATTTGTATCGAATATATTTATCAAAACTAAAAAAGATGGTGGATGTCGTATTATCATTGATTTGACATCACTAAATCAGTCTGTTGAGTATCAACATTTCAAAATGGAGACATTTGTTACTGCCAGACAACTGATCTCCAAGGGATACTTCATGGCAAGCATAGATATTAAGGATGCTTACTATTTAGTACCCATTCATAAGGATCATTTCAGATATCTGAAATTTATCTGGATGGGGCAACTATGGCAGTATAGAGCATTACCCAATGGTTTAACGACAGCTCCCAGATTATTTACTAAAATTCTCAAAGTGGCCATGAAAAAATTAAGAGAACAGAAACATTTAGTCATGGCCTATCTGGACGATGTTCTCATATTGGGGAGAACAAGGGAACTAGCTGTCGCAGGAGTTTTAGCTACTAAACAACTCCTTGAAACATTGGGATTTGTTCTACACCCAGATAAATCAATATTGAAGCCAACAACTAACATGGATTACCTAGGCTTCACTATTGACACTATCCGTATGACTGTCACTCTGCCAAGAGACAAAAAGGCTACATTAACAGAAGCCTGTAACAACTTAATCGCAAAAACGCAACCAAGGATCCGGCATGTAGCCAGAGTCATTGGTAGTATAGTAGCAGCATTCCCAGCTGCACAATATGGGCCCTTGCATTATCAAAATTTGCAAAGAGCAAGGACACATGCACTACGTCTAAGTAGGGGGCATTATGACCGACCCATGGATTTACCCGCTGAAGCCAAATCAGAACTTCAGTGGTGGGTGGATAACATTTGGCACAGTTACAGTCCTATCGCCGTCACCAATCCTAACATAGCCATTACAACGGATGCCAGTGCTTTAGGCTGGGGAGCTACTAACTCTATATCCAGCACAGGTGGCAGATGGACTAATTCAGAGGCATCGCTACTACAATCACTTGGCATAAATTATTTGGAGATGCTGGCCGCCTTTTATGGGCTAAAAGCATATGCATCCGATATGCGGCACGTGCATGTCAGGTTAATGATTGACAACACGACGGTGGTGACTTACATCCAGCACATGGGTGGCATAAAATCAGTATCATGCGACAAATTGACTACTATAATCTGGCAATGGTGTGTCGAGAGACATATTTGGCTATCAGCTGCCTATTTACCAGGCAAGCTAAACACAGTGGCGGACACCAGGTCACGAAAATTCAATGACAACATCGAATGGATGTTAGACCCAAAAATATTTGCTAGAATTGTTAAGCAATACGGTACGCCAGATATAGATTTGTTTGCGTCTAGATTAAATCACCAGCTACCCATGTATGTGGCTTGGGAACCAGACCCAGAGGCAGCAGCGGTAGATGCCTTCACGCTGGATTGGGGAAATTTCTTTTTCTATGCTTTCCCTCCCTTCTGCCTCATCAGCCGGGTACTCCAGAAAATAAAAGCAGACTCAGCTTCAGGTATTCTGGTCGTACCCGACTGGCCTACCCAACCATGGTTCCCAGTCTTCCACGACATGGTGGTAGAGTCACCTATGGTTTTTCACAGCCACCCACAACTATTGACTCACCCGGTATCCGGCATAAGCCATCCATGCCATCAAAAATTGAAACTCCTGGTTTCTAGGTTCTGAACAGGCCTTACCAGGGATTGGGGTTATCAGAACGAACAATCACCACCATGTCGGCATCCCTGCGAGTCTCTACCAAGAAGCAGTACTTGACCTACATCAGGAAATGGGAGCAGTACTGCTTGGATGCAGGGACATCATACAAGACAGCCTCGATCACGGACGTGCTGGAATTCCTGGGCCACTTGCACCATGACCAAAAGATGAGCTACAGTGCCATCAATGCAGCACGGAGCGCCCTGTCCGCTTACCTTATGCCTACAGGACATCACAGCATTGGATCCCACCCTCTGGTTATAAAACTCCTCAAAGGGATTTATAATACTAAACCCCCTACACCCAGATACACCCATGTATGGGATGTAAGTGTAGTTTTGTCACACCTTAGAGGTTGGCCTCCGGTGGGATCCTTGAGTCTGGAGCAGTCCACTATCAAGACCCTCATGCTCATGGCGCTCGTCTCTGCACAAAGGGTTCAGTCGCTGCATCAACTAAGACTGGACAACATGGTAACCACCCCAGATTCCATTACATTTACCATGCCGGGGTTGGTTAAACAAAGCAGGCCAGGTATACCCAACTCTCCGTTAATCTTCCGGGCCTACCCTCCAGAACCTAGGCTGTGTGTAGTGACCCATCTATACGACTACGTTGACACAACCCAAACACTTAGAGGGAGTGAAAAAGCCTTATGGGTCAGCCACAAAAAGCCTTTTGGACGGGTTACCAGCCAGACAATATCTAGGTGGTTGAAACAGGTCCTAAAAGCCGCGGGGATTAACACGGATGTTTTTAAATCCCATTCAACCAGGGCAGCGTCCACGTCAGCGGCGGAACGGATGCAGGTTCCCATAGACCACATCCTTAGTACAGCGGGATGGTCAAGGGAATCAACGTTCCAAAAATTCTACCACAAACCGCTGATGGAGAAGGACGTGTTTGCAGAGAAAATTTTAGAATCTGCAAACTTATAATTTAAAGCCCAGGGGAGCTATTTTTTGTTATTGTTAAATAAACAATTTTGTTTCAAAAAACTAACAAATTCGTTGGTCTTTAGATACCA
Organism: Leucoraja erinaceus; assembly: GCF_028641065.1. NCBI lineage: Eukaryota > Metazoa > Chordata > Chondrichthyes > Rajiformes > Rajidae > Leucoraja > Leucoraja erinaceus. Next base: position 92,032,660 of record NC_073379.1, on the reverse strand, counting down.
CTTCCTCCCTCGATGAACTTTCGGCAGTGAGTGATATAGCTGTTACACGGTTTGAAATCACAGACCTTTGAAGTCTTCACGTAGTCACTCACGTGACTCCGAAGTAAAATAGTGAGATTAAACGAGTACTTACCAGTACGAAGTTTGATCTGTATTTTATGAGGAGTTACGATGAGGGATTACGTGCCCTCCGCTCCCACCCTCGTTGTATAGATCAAACTCGAGCTGATGTCTCATTAATCTTTACTATCTTTACTTCAATATTGTGTCTACCTGTGATTCCACACCGCTGCTTGGAAGTATGCCGCGCCTGCGCACTGGGTGGGTTCTTCACGTAATCCCTCATCGTAACTCCTCATAAAATACAGATCAAACTTCGTACTGGTAAGTACTCGTTTAATCTCACTATTAATCATTACAGTCCATCAAGTTGCCTTTACCTGTTAGTTCTCAGCTTCCCATTGTAACCTGTATCCTTGCCATTTAACTTCTAGCTTGCCTTGCAGCTTCTTGATATTTCTTTTGCAGTGCACCAACTCTGCAGAAGGTTCTATAATCGTTTCAATTTCATCAACAGCTTGCCTACTTAGTGTAGAGCATCTTAAAAAATGAAAGCCTCAATGTTCCAATACTTCCACATCTGAGGTGGGTGCTGTTTACATAACAGCATGGCACTTAATGTACCATGGCTGTTCATCAACAATTCAAATCAATAATGTGACATAGATATTACACTTAAATACACCACAGGAAAGGGTTCAGAGAAGATTTACGAGGATGTTGCCAGGAGCAGAGGATCTGAGCTATAGGGAGAGGTTGAATAGGCTGGGTCTCTATTCCTTGGAGTGCAGGAGGATGAGAGGTGGTCTTATAGAGGTGTGTAAAATCATGAGAGGATTAAATTGGGAGGATACACAGAATCCCTTGCCTGGAATGGGGGAATCAAGAACCAGGACATAAGTTTAAGGTGAAGGGAAAAAGACTTAATAGGAATCTGAGAGGTAACTTTTTCACACAAAGGGTGGCGGGTGTGTGGAACAAGCTGCTAGAGGAGGTAGTCAAGGCTGGGATTATCCCAACGTTTAAGAAACAGTTAGACATGGATAGGCCAAATTGGGAGGGATATGGACCAAATACAAGCAGGTGGGACTAATGTAGCTGGGACATATTTGCCGGTGTGGGCAGGTTGGGCCGAAGGGCCTGTGTCCACACTGCATCACTCTATGACTCGACAGCAAAAATCTCACCAATTATAATTTGGAAATAATGCATTATTTGACATTTTTATTTATAAAATGGTTACAATGAATGCTAATGGTCACTTTATGAACAAATCAATCCATAAAATGGAGATAAGTATATCTGCTTTATTTTGCTTCTTTATTCAAAGAAATTTATTATAATTAAAATACTCTTCCATTTCGATTGTTACATTGGCAGAACCAAATGACAATAACAATTTAAGTTTGCAAGAAGTAAATTTAATTCCCTTACACAGTTCTCCCATTGTATTTTTAATTATTTATTTCCCCTAATCGGTCATTAGTCATATTCTTCTGGGAATGAATAAAAATGTATTAAATGTTGAACCATTTTTAAATGTGATTGCTCCAGCAGATTTAAATAGATCATAATTTAAGCAGAAATGTAATTTGAAGATTACAGAAGGATCTTTGTCGAACAAGTAAAAATAAATATCAAAACGTGGTGTCTGAAGGGCAGATCAATTTCAACGACTAAATCGCCTTTCACGCAAACATATTGGTCATATCTCCTCTGATTCTGGATAGAGAAAGAGGTACACCAGGTCTTTACCATTCTGATCCTTGGTGCCAGCACTACTATTTCTTATGCAGTCCTTCGGGGGATTGAACTGCAGATGCTGGTTTAAACCGAAGCTAGACACACTAAGCTGGAGTAATTCAATCTCAAGAAGGGTCTCAACCCGAAATGCCACCTATTCATTTTCTCCAGAGATGCTGTCTGACCCGCTGAGTTACTCCAGCTTTTTGTGTCTACCTTTGGGATCAAACATGACTTGTTCAACTTTAGGCCTGTGGATTCCAGGTGACTGATGAGGTCCACAGGCTCTCCCCTGGATAGGTCTGGAGGCATCTGGTGGGTGGAAAGATTGGAAGAAGGTCAGTTCTGGGCCCGTTACTGGGCCCGTTACCGCAAGATTAGCAAGTTTGCCGATGATACAAAAGTTAGTGGTTTTGCAGATGGTGAAGATGGTTGTGAACAATTGCAGCAGGATCTGGATCGAATGGCCAGGTGGGCGGAGGAATGGTAGATGGAATTTAATACAGAGTAGTGTGGGATGTTGCATTTTGGGACATCGAACAAGGGCAGAACCTACAAAGTAAATGGTATGCCTCTGGGTAGTGTTCTAGAGCAGAGGGATCTAGGAGTACATGTGCTTCCATGATGGTCGAGTCGCAGGTAGATAAGGTGGTCAGAAAGGCTTTTAGACCTTCGGCCAAGAGACATTAGGTGAGACGAACTAGGTACCAATGTCTGACTATGGGAGTGAGTTGGTACCTAGTTCATCTAACCTAATGTCTCTGGGCTGAAGGTCTATTTTGGCACTTTGCTCTTCATCAGTCATAGTATTGAGTATAATAATAATAATAATAAAAAAAATTATTTATGGGCGCCTTTCAAGAGTCTCAAGGACACCTTACAAAAATTTAGCAAGTAGAGGAAAAACATGTAAGCGGAATGAAATAAATAGTAGAGACATGACTAGTACACAAATTCAAGACAGAATTCAATTCAAAACACAATATGAGGCAATTCAAGCACAGATGAAAAGGGAGGGGGACGTGGGGCAAAGGATAGGCAGAGGTGACGAGATGGGTCTTGAGGCGGGACTGGTAGATAGTGAGGGACACGGAATTGCGGATCAGTTGGGGGAGGGAGTTCCAGAGCCTGGGAGCTGCCCTGGAGAAGGTTCTGTCCCCAAAACTGCGGAGGTTGGACTTGTGGATGGAGAGGAGACCGGCTGATGTGGATCTGAGGGACCGTGAGGGTTGGTAGGGGGAGAGGAGGTCAGTGAGATATGGGGGGACAGATGGTGGAGGGCTTTGTAGGTGAGGACCAGGATTTTGTAGGTGATCCGGTGGGAGATGGGAAGCCAGTGAAGTTGTTTGAGGACTGGAGTGATGTGATGCCAGGATTTGGTGTGGGTGATGAGTCGGGCGGCTGCATTCTGGACCAGTTGGAGTCGGTTGATGTAGGTGGAGCTGATGCCAAGGAGAAGTGAGTTGCAGTAGTCCAGTCGGGAGGAGATGAAGGCATGGATGAGTCTTTCAGCAGCGGGAGGTGTGAGAGAGGGTCTGATTTTGGCGATGTTGCGGAGGTGAAAGAAGGAGGTTTTAATGACATGGCGGATGTGAGGCTCAAGGGAGAGGGTGGAATCAAAGATCACGCCAAGGTTGCGGGCCTGGGGAGATGGGGAGACAGTGGTGCCGTCGATGGTGAGAGTGGGGTTATTGATTTTGCTGAGTGTGGATTTGGAGCCTATGAGGAGGAATTCTGTTTTATTGCTGTTGAGTTTGAGGAAGTTATGTTGCATCCAGGTTTTTATAGCTGACAAACAGGAGTTGATATGGGAGAGGGGGGGGTTGTGGGGGGATTTGGTGCCGAGGTAGATCTGGGTGTCATCGGCATAACAGTGGAAGTCCAGGTTGAAGTGGCGGAGTATCTGACCAAGGGGGAGGATGTAGATGATGAAGAGGAGGGGGCCGAGTACGGAGCCTTGGGGAACGTCTTGAGTGACTGTGGCTGTAGCAGAGGTGTGGTTATGGAGAGAGATGAAGTGGGATCTGTTGGAAAGGTAGGAACGGAGCCAGCTGAGTGCAGAACCTTCAATGCCGAGGTCTTTGAGTCTGCTGAGCAAGATGTTATGGTTCACTGTATCGAAGGCTGCGCTCAGGTCAAGGAGTATAAAAATTGGGAGGTCTTGTTGCAGTTGTATGAGACGTTGGTGAGACCGCATTTAGAATATTGTGTTCAGTTCTGGGCACCATGTTACAGGAAATATATTGTCAACCTTTAAAGGGTTCAGAGAAGATTTACAAGGATATTGCCAGGACTAGAGGGTGTGAGCTATAGGGAGAGATTGAGTAGGTTGGGTATCTATTCAATGGAGCATAAGAGAATGAGTGGAGATCTTACAGAGGTATGCAAAATCATGGGAGGAATAGATTGGGTAGATGCACAGAGTCTTTTACCCAGAGTAGGGGAATCGAGGACCAGAGGACATAGTTTCAAGGTGAAGGTGAAAAGATTTAATAGGAATCAGAGGATAACTTTTCACACAGAGGGTGGTGGGTGTATGGAACAAGCTGGTAGAGGAGGTAGTTGAGGTTGCGACTATCCTATCATTTAAGAAACAGTTGGACAGGTACATGGATAGGACAGGTTTGGAGGGTTATGGACCAAGTACAGGCAAGTGGGACTGGGGTAGCTGGGATATTGTTGGCCGGTGTGGGCGAGTTGGGCAGAAGGGCCTGTTTCCACACTGTATTAATCTATGACTCTAGTTGTTGATGCCCGCCATTGCATTTTCCTCCACTTTGAGTGGCCATGTGGTAACGGTTCCCAGAGGTCAGTGAGATGGTGCATTTTATCAAAGAGGTTTTGAGAATATGTAGATCATTTGCTTCATCCATGTGAGTGACATGACCCATCCGATAGCCAACTGAGTGTAACTAGGGCTTCAATGATGGGACGGTGGCCTCAAAGTGGACAGACTTTGGTTTACTTAACCTACCAATGCATTTGTGGAAGTCAGAATCAGTGGCATATCAATTGCTCTGAGGTGTCAAGTCTAAGGCATGCATGGATGGGCATGGACTTCTCTATCTAATAGACCATGAGTTCTGTACTAGGTCTGATGTGTTGGAGTTTAGTGATATTTGTCTATAGATGGCCAAGGGCTCTGGAGGTGTATTGTAGCGACAGAGAATTGCATCTTCTGTCTCTATGTCACTGAAAGGTAGATCCTGGGAGGTGGACAGGGCTCCAAGCATTTGAGGGTCTTGCTGTGAATCTCTAATGTTGGAAGGTGGCTTGTTGAAATGAGGCCAGATAGGACAAGGACCTTTGTTTTGCAGATGCTGAGTACAAGGCCCATTCTCTTGCATGCTTCAGTGGAAGAATCAATAATGATCTGGAACTGGTCTTCCAAACATGCAGACACAAATGTGTCTGCGCTCTGCTGCGCACCGAATGAGATTAGGGTGACCTTTTAGTTTATTGAATTTAATTTATTGTCACATGCACTGAGGTACAGTGAAAAGCTTTTGTTGCATAAACCAGTCAGCGGAAAGACAATACGTGATTACAATCGAGCCATCCACTGTGTATATAGGATAACGTTTAGTGCAAGATAAAACCAGTAAAGTCCGATTAAACATTATCAGGCCTCCAATGAGATAGATAGTAGTTCAGGACTGCTCTCTGGTTGTGGGAGATTGGTTCAGTTGCCTGATAACAGCTGGGAAGAAACTGTCGCTGAACCAGGATTGTGAGTTTTCACAGGTACACAAAAAAGTTGGAGAAACTCAGCGGGTGCAGCAGCATCTATGGAGCGAAGGAAATAGGCAACGTTTCGGGCCGAAACCCTTCTTCACACTGGGCTCACACACTGTTCCTGGGTTGGAAGTAACATAGATTGAGTAGTTTAACACTTGATCTACAGATATAGGTTCTACTTCAGACGGAAGCTCGTTACAGGTGAAGTACAGTGAGGAAGAATGGATACAAATACTGGGGCGATGAAGCAGCCCTGTTCGACACTGGAAGAGGAAAATTAAACAGCTCTCCAGCAGCTGAAGGCTGAGGTTCAACAAAATATTATGAGCTAAGGAACAGATGGTGAGGTGAGGAGTGCAGGAGGTCCCATAGCTTGCTGATGACCATGATGTGTGCGGATTATTCTTGCTGCCAAACCCACCTTGAACCTAGGCAGCCAAGGTCCCACCTCACTGACAACCAAGAATGGAAGTGAACTGGTCAAAGACAGGAAGACAGTCAATGCCTGCTGGAAGAAACTCTCTGATGATCTTAATAGCAACACTGTCTTTGATGTAACAGCTTTGATTCTACCCCACAGAGTCTCTTTGGATCAAAATTGTACTTTAACGATAAGAAGTCAAATAGGTCACATGCCGACTAACAAACAGGTTGGTCGTAGACAGTGTCGCTGATGAAACTCTAAAGATTAGCAGTGAAGAATAATGGTCACAGTCTCATTTCTTGCATATGGAGTGAAGATGATACACCAGCACATTTAACAGACAACATCTTTAAGAATGGAGACAAATCTGTCTGTGGTAACCATAGCAAGATAAATACAGGGGCATCCTCCTACTGTCTGCCACAGGGACATGCATATTATATCGAATATATTAATAGTGTTGCTGTAAGAGTGTTTTGGGATTAGTACATTAGCATTATAAATTTACCATCATTTGCATAAATACAAAAAAATTGTTCATACCAGTCATGAGACGAGTTCAGAAAGCATGTTTAAAAAGATGCAGCTTGCAACACTGATGGGAACAAAATAATACCACATCTGACATCCAGAAGGTGATGTGGTTGGGTAGACTTGCCTCACTCCTTCTGCACCACCTATTGTAGCAAATTTCATCCCTTGGTTGTACATGTTGATGCACACAACAAAGGCTTTTCACTGCACCTTGACCAATAATAATAAACTAATCTAGAGAAAATCTACAGCTCGCTCTCTTTCAATACCAGCTAACTGACAGATTGTGCATCAAACCTCAGAGTTCCTAGTGTGATGTTCTGCATGCAGGCGTCAAATAAACTCCAAAGACGCACAGGTTTGTTGGTTAATTGGCTTGGAATAATTGTAAGTTGTCCCTAGTGTGTGTAGGATAGCGTTGGTATGCGGGGATCGCTGGTTGGTGCGGACTCAGTGGGCCGAAGGGCCTGTTTCCACGCCCTATATCTAAACTAAAACTAAATTAAACGTTTTCACCGGGAATAGACCCAAAATGCTGGAGTAACTCAGCGGGACCAGCAATATCTCTGGAGAGAAGGAATGGGTGACGTTTTGAGTCGATATCCTTTTACAGACCATCTAGTCAAGGTTAGTCACCGGGGAATTAGTTAGTCAGAGAGTGATATAGTGTGGAAACAGGCCCTTCATCCCAACTTGTCCACACTGGCCAACATGTCCCAGCTACACCAGTCCCACCTGCCCGCGTTTGGTCCATATCGCTCCAAACCTATCTTATCCATGTATCTATCTAACTGTTTCTTAAATGTTAGGATAGTCCCTGCCTCAACTACCTCCTCTGGCAGCTTGTTCCATACACCCACCACCCTTTGTGTGAAAAAGTTAACTCTCAGATTCCTACTAACTCTTTTCCCCTTCACCTTAAACTTACGTCTTCTGGTCCTCGATTCACCTACTCTGGGCAAGAGACACTGTGCATCTACCTGATCTATTCCTCTCATGATTTTATACATCTCTATAAGATCACCCCTCATCCTCCCGCGCTCCAAGGAATAGAGTCCCATTCTACTTAACCTTTCCCTATAGCTCAATCTCTCCCTCTAGTCCTGGCAACATCCTCATAAATCTTCTCTGTACCCTTTCGAGCTTGACAACATCTTTCCTATAACATGGTGCCCAGAACTGAACATAAATACTCTAAATGTGGTCCCACCAACATTGTATACAACTGCAACATGACCTCCCAACTTCAATACTCAATACTTTGACTGATGAAGGCCAACGTGCCACTTGATCTTCAAGGAACCATGCAGCTTCACTCCTAGATCCCTCTGCTCTACAACACTCCCATGAGCACTACCATTCACTGTGTAGGTCAATAGACAATAGATAATAGGCGCAGGAGTGGGCCATTTGGCCCTTCGAGCCAGCACCGCCATTCAATGTGATCATGGTTGATCATCCACAATCAATATCCCATTCCAGCCTTCTCCCTGAGTCTGAGCTAGACTCACAACTCTCTGTGAGTGTCTGTTCCTTCTGTGATATTCTGCATCAAATAAACTCTAAAGACGTAAATACATCTTCAGTAAGCTAAATGATTATAATGTGGTTATAACTCCTGTAGTAGATTTGCAGATTTCTCTAATGATCGCCTCGGTATGGAAATCAAGATGGTTGCAGGTTTATCCCTGATTTAAAGGCTAGCTGACCCAAGCAGACATGCAGGTGTAAGCACTTTCATGTGGTTACTTTGGAGCTTCGTAGGGAGGGGAAAATTGCTATTTAGTGACCCCTGTTGGCAGAGTGTGGACATTGGTAAGAACAATGTTGTCATCATTCGTTGAACAGACTGTTGGCATTGCATGATGCAGACTCAAGACTAATGATCACTTAATTAAGCTATTGTAGGATGCCAAACATCCAAGGAAATATTTACCAATAAAAAAGGGAAATGAAAAACTGGACACTTTCTGAAAAGAAGAGAAAATTATCAAGAAAGATGAAATACATTTAATTAAATATATGTGATATATTTAGTAAGTAGGCAGCTTTATTCTGTCAGTGATTTTGCACAATATATTCTGATTTTACTTTTAACCAGGCTTTTATCTTTATTATTTCATTAGCTGCTCTAATTCTTAGTGTCCTCTTTAAGTTATTTTATTGAACATAAATCTGTTAATGGAATATTAGACAATAGGTGCAGGAGTAGGCCATTCGGCCCTTCGAGCCAACACCGCCATTCAATGTGATCATGGCTGATTATCCCCAATCAGTACCCCGTTCCTGCTTTCTCCCCATATCCCCTGACTCCGCTATCTTTAAGAGCCCTATCTAGCTCTTTCTTGAAAGTATCCAGAGAACCGGCCACCACCTCCCTCTGAGGCAGAGAATTCCACAGACTCACAACTCTCTGTGTGAAAAAGTGTTTCCTCGTCTCCGTTCTAAATAGCTTACTCCTTATTCTTAAACTGTGGCCCCTGGTTCTGGACTGATATTGCACAAGGATCAATGTTCAATGGATATTTATTGTCACATATGTAATTAAACATTACATAATTAAATTCATTTTGCATATAATAATGCCGGCACGGCCATGTATGGCGTCATTTCATCAAGTTCAAAGTCCAGATTCCCTCGTGCTCTTTCTATTGGAGCGGCTCCTGATCCCCTCTCTAGTCTGCGACCAACATGGCCCGCAAACCGTAGTCCCTCGCTTTCCCCTTACTGGCAATCTTTGTGTCTCGGAAGCAACCTCCTGCAGTCAAAGTCAAAGTCAAAAGTCAAAGTAGCCTTTATTGTCATTCAGACCTTGCGGTCTGAACAAAATTCCATTGCATTGCAGTCTTACATATAGTGAAAAAATGACAAAACACACAATAAACACAAATTAACATCCACCACAGTGAGTTCACCAGCATCTCGTCGCCGTGATGGAAGGCAAAAATCTTAAGTCTTTGTCTCTCCCTTCCTATTCTCCCTCTACGCCGAGGCGATCCAGGCTTCGGATGTTGTTACTCTGCCGGGTGATGGTAAGTAATGTCAGTCCCGCGGCTTAATCCGAGCTCCGTGAACGGGCTGGTTCAACTCCGCGGCCCGGGATGCTGCAGGGATCTAATATTTTAATAAGTAAAATAGGCATGATAAATTTGAAGGTTTCTTCAAAGACTGCTTTCCCTTCCTACTTTGAAAATAAATCACCACTGTCTTAATTCAGTCATTTAGGTTTATTTTTCTGATTCATTTTTAGGCCAAAAGATTATACACTGCAGACTATTTACTCCAAACCATTGAATAATTCAAATTTTTGTTTCAGAAATGAACTAGGTTTATCTGAAGTATGTGGAAATGTGTGCACACGTATATTGTGATGAGCTGCTGCCTCTGACTGTGTGTGTGTGTGTGTGTGTGTGTGTGTGTGTGTGTGTGTGTGAGACTGTGTGTGTGTGTGTGTGTGTGTGAGAGAGACTGTGTGTGTGTGTGAGAGACTGTGTGTGTGTGTGTGTGTGTGTGTGAGAGACTGTGTGTGTGTGTGTGTGTGTGTGTGACTGTGTGTGTGTGTGTGTGTGTTGAGAAGCCTGGGATTAGCCATACATTAAATAATGTTCTAACGATCTTCCGTGAGTTACCAAGGAAATTAATTTCACTGAGATCGATGATGTCACATGGAACAGCTGCTTGGGGATTTCTCTTGCTGGCACAATCGACCATCTCATTTTATTTGTCTCAGAGTATGATGGATGAATATAGGGCCTTAGAGTAGTACTGTACACACCATTTCAGCAAAAACCATTGGACTCATTCTGTGTTGGTTTAGTTTAGAGATGCAGTGTGGAAACAGGCTCTTTGTGCCCACAGAGTCCGTGCTGACCAGTGATCCCTGTACACTATCCTACACACAAGGGACAATTTACAATCTGCACCTGTCAATTAACCTGGACATTTTTGCAGTGTAGGAGGAAACCGGAGCTCCAGGGGAAAACTCACACGTCACGGGGATAATGTACAAACTCCGTACAGACATCACCCGTTGTCAGGATTGAACCCAATCTCTGGTGCTGTAAGGCTACAACTATACTGCTACACCTTCCGAGTTGTGAGTGAATGATACAAATGTCGAAGTGCAGTGCTTTCTCGAAATATTTGGTATAGATCTAACTTCTATAAATGTCCTTGTTACAACAGGACTGACACTGGGCCACCAGCCAGCATTTCCATTTATTTTTCTTCACCTCATGTGAAGTGGTCCATTAATCCAATTTTAGTAGGGTCGTCGGGCAGAGATTCATGGTCTAGGTGTGTGCTAAATGTGCAATAGAGTAGTTAATGCACTTCTGAATTTTGGTTCCATTGACCAATAGAATATCTGAACTGGAGTTCAAAGTGCACGTTACACATAGCCACAGGACCAATTTATATCCTATTGCGTTTCAGCAAGGCACAAGAGGTGATAAAGAGCCCTACAAACATCAACATTTGTGTGTAGAGCTGGTTGCCATTTAGATTTTATAATTGGTAAACCTAAAAGCCAAGATAAAATGAAAAATTGTTTGAACTGTGGAAACAAGATCATGTTGAGTTGGATGACACTGTACCATTTATCCAGCTAGGCCTATGAACAATAGTTTAATATTTTGAATATCCTTCAATTTTCAGTTCCCTTCATTGATGCCTGGGGCAGTCTGTTTTCTTTATGTTTAACAGCTAAAACCCCAGATACTGCCTGATCCATTGACTTCCTCCAGCACTTTGTGTCTGTTTAAGATTTTAGCATCTACAATCTTTTGTGTCTTCTCCTAAAACCTGAAGTATGTTGCCCCTCCTCCAAACCTAAACCCACATTGTCTGTCACAATCTGGCACATTTTCTTGGGATTTGGATCATTTCGCCCTGTGCTTGAACAGTTTTCCTTTATATTGCATATATGCCCATGTCAGAGTATGAAGGAGTGAAACAAAACCACATCCATGTTAAGTAATACAATTCGTATGAATTAGATTAGGATGCAGATTGTCTAGAATTCATACCTACAGTTTTTTCAGCACTCACCTTCCATTAACCAACATTTCTCATTTAAAAGAAATACACATTACTGATAACCATATTGTAGAAGCAATAATTTTAGTAACAATTATTTTATCACCTGCTAATCAGAATCGTGCTATTCTGATTTAAGTGGAATATTCAATTTGTAACAGTAATAAGATGTTTGTTCATGTATTCCATGGATTTGCACCCAAGTTGAGTGGAATGATCACAGAAACTTGACCGAAAGTTTACAAGGTTATGAGAACAACAGAGAGAGTGAATTCATTTAGAATGCTAATACAGAGATATTTTTAGCTGTTGAAGGTAACAATCAGCTGAAGGGGAAAACAAAATGTGTTTGAAATAGGTGATTCAGTGCAGTGGGATCAGTGTTTGACTGTAAAAGCCTGCATGGACAAGGTGAAATAGCTGTCATCAAACCTGTACACATTTTGCCTGGAGATTCATCCTGGATATCACTAAATGTGCCATGTAATTGTGGCTGCAATTCTAGTGCATGTAGCACAACTGACCAAGCTTGAATTTCTGGGCTCAGCTCCTATGTGAATCATAGAACCATAGCCCTTTACCAGTTCATAGGAAATCTGTAGCTATAGGGATGATCATCTGTTTATTGTGTGCCTGATGTACTGTTTGATCGGGAAGATACTGGTGATAACGGGGTCATCGGGCCATTCCAGTATTTTTATAGAAGATAGACACAAAATGCTGGAGTAACTCAGTGGGGACAGGCAGCATCTCTGGAGAGATGGAATGGGTGACATTTCGGGTCGAGACCCTTCTTCAGACTGGTTAGGGATAAGGGAAACGAGAGATATAGGCGATGATGTAGAGAGATAAAGAACAATGAACAAAAGTAACGATGATAAAGGAAACAGGCCCATTGTTAGCTGTTTGTTAGGTGAAAACGAGAAGCTAGTGCGACTTGGGTGGGGGAGGGATAGAGAGAGAGAGAGAGAGAGAGAGGGGGAATGCCGGGGCTACCTGAAGTGAGAGAAATCATAATTCATACCACAGGGCTCTAACTGCCCAAGCAAAATATGAGATGCTGTTCCTCCAATTTCCATTCAGTCTCACTCTGACAATGGAGGAGACCTAGGACCGAATTAAAGTGTTTAGCAGCCGGGAGATCACCAGTACTTTTAACTGCAGCCTCCCTGCAATGAAAAAACCCTAGCAAAAACGGGTGAACTTCGGTGTGATGTTAATGTCCAAGTACTCCCTCTAAAGACAAAGTGATGAACTGTCTCATAAAAAAAAACACTTAATTGACTCTGCTACACCCACACAGTCATTGCAATTTTCTGAATGGTTGTTTTTTAATGGAACAAAACTCTATCCAAGCACAAATTTCATGTCCTGCTCCTAGGATGTGTTTGACAGCCAGTGAAGCCCTATCGCAGTCTCACAAAGCTGTCATTTCAAATGAGAATTAGCAGATATCTTTGGTGGTCATTCAATCCCTTAAAAAGTAAATACTTCAGCAATATATTTGTTCATATAATTACTATAATTGATTGAAATTGGAAAGGGAATTTTGCTTTTTCTTACATATCTATGGAGAGTTATTGTGCAGGAAGGAACTGCAGATGCTCTACAGGCAGCATCTACAGAAAAGGAATAATGATGTTTTGGGTTGAGACGCGTATCAAGATGGGTTGAGAAGGTCTGAAGAAGGGTCTCGATCCGAAACGTCACCTATCCTATTTCTCCAGAGATGCAGCCTGATACACTGAGTTACTCCAGCATTTTCAGTCCATCTTGTTTAATGTGTCATTCCTAACTGTCACTGTATGTCATGCTGTCACTTGTGGACGGAGCACCAAGGCAAATTCCTTGTATGTGAATACTTGGCCAATAGGGCGATTATACTTGGCCGATTAGGAAAAGGGGAGATGCAACGAGACCTGGGTGTCATGGTACACCAGTCATTGAAAGTAGGAATGCAGGTGCAGCAGGCAGTGCAGAAAGCAAATGGTTTGTTAGCATTCATAGCAAAAGGATTTGAGTATAAGAGCAGGGAGGTTCTACTGCAGTTGTACAGGGTCTTGGTGAGACCACACCTGGAGTATTGCGTACAGTTTTGGTCTCCTAATCTGAGGAAATACATTCTTGCCATAGAGGGAGTACAGAGAAGGTTCACCAGACTGATTCCTGGGATGGCAGAACTTTCATATGAAGAAAGACTGGATAGACTCGGCTTGTACATGCTGGAATTCAGAAGATTGAGGGGGGATCTTATAGAAACTTACAAAATTCTTAAGGGGTTGGACAGGCTAAATGCAGGAAGGTTATTCCCGATGTTGGGGAAGTCCAGAACTAGGGGTCACAGTTTAAGGATAAGAGGGAAGTCTTTTAGGACCGAGATGAGAAAATCATTTTTTACACAGAGAGTGGTGAATCTGTGGAATTCTCTGCCACAGAAGGTAGTTGAGGCCAGTTCATTAGCTATATTTAAGAGGGAGTTAGATGTGGCCCTTGTGGCTAAAGGGATCAGGGGGTATGGAGAGAAGGCAGGGATGGGATACTGAGTTGGATGATCAGCCATGATCATATCGAATGGCGGTGCAGGCTCAAAGGGCCGAATGGCCTACTCCTGCACCTATTTTCTATGTTTCTATGTTTCTATAAACTTATTCATTCATTCATTCTGTGGAGAATAGTTTGTTGCCATTGATTAATGAGTATCTGCAGAGCAGGTGCAGGTCTAACCTGTTGCAGGCGCAGCAATAACCATTCAGCTGAGTGAAGGGCTTCCCTACAGCCTGTATATTCCTCTGCTAAAAACCCATCCATCCAAGAGGATCAGCTTGTAAGTAGAAGATCAGGGCCAGCATGGTGATACAGTCTGTTTTAAGATCTGGCAGTCTAACTGTAGAACATCTTCAAATAGATAATGCAAATAGAATATTTAATGTAAAAAGATGATACAACAAAATAATTTAAATTCCTGCCAATATTTTGTAAAATCGATTATATCTTGAAATGCACAGACGTGAAATGATAGAACATCATGGAGTCAAACTTTGTGATTACATTCAACCAGAATTGCAACCTTCTTTAAACTCGACAATGTTAATTAGTGAGAATAACAGTTTGACATGGATATAAATTCTCAGTCTCCACCTTCTTCTGGAATGTTGTAATATTCTTTATTGGAATGGCAGCCTTCAATAATATGCACAGCCATCCAGATCCATGCTATCACCACTTGCCTCCACTTCATCCACCATCAAAAAATAGATTATAAACTTAGCCCAGGCCAATGTCAGCTGAACACCTTTATGGTTGACAGGATTGGGTGTATATAACAAAAGTTTTTCCAAAGATAGCTTGCAAAGATTCACTTTAGCTAGATATATGAATATTTCTTATACACCCCAACAGATTCTTCCAGCAGCAGCTATCGCCCACATTACAAGTGCCCTAATGTTGCAAAATTAGTTACTTCCTAAAACGCAGCTAGAAGTCCAATCAGAAAATCTAGTTTTATTGCCACTTCAAGTGGATTGACTCCTATATGTCAAGTCAAGTCAAGTTTATTCGTCACATACACATACGAGATGTGCAGTGAAATGAAAAGTGGCAATGCTCACGGACTTTGTGCAAAAAGACAAACAAACAAACAACCAAACAGAATCACATTTTCTTTACATATTAAATATTGTGGACGGAGGAAAAAAAAAGCAATTTTATAAAAGCAGTAGAGTGGTACAGTAAAAGTTAGTCCCTCGTGAGATAGGTTCAAAGGTTCAAAGGCTATTTTTATTGGTCACATACACCGAGGTGTAGTGAAATGCTTCTTGCCAATGCAGCACATAAAGAAAGAATACAGACATAACAGTAATAAAGAAATGTAAACATAAAAACATCCCCCCACAATGGTTCCTATTATATACTACAATGTCCAGTCCCCATCCCATGTCCACCCATAGTCAGGCCTATTGAGGCCTCCACTGTTGCCTTTACGGAGGCCCGATGTTCCAGGCCGTTCTCGCTGGGTGATGGTGCTCCGTCGTCGGGAGAATCCTCTCAGCGGCATGGGACACCTGGAACGGCCGCTTCCCTTACCGGAGACCGTGGCTTCTGAAGCCAACAAGGCCGCGCCGGATGGAGCTCCACCATTGGCGATCTCGGCGAGAGATCCCAGGCTCCCGATGAAATGTTCAGCGCCGCCGCCCGCAGCTGGCCGCTCCATAGTCCCGCAACACCGCGATGTTTCATCGGCGGTCTTCAGCACACCGGAGATCCAGCGCGGCGACCCGGGCAAAGCATCGCCCGCTCCGCAATAACGCACCAGCGTTGTGCTGCTGCCGAAGCCGAGGTTCTTGGCGGTCCCCTCAGGAAACGCTGTTCCAGGCCCACTAGTAGGCTGCGAGGATGGGTCGAAAATGCAGCCCGGAGAAAAGCTGCCTCTCCGACCAGGTAGGGACCCTGAAAAGTAGTTTCCCCCTCATCACCCCCCCTACCCCCACATAAAAAAGACTAGAGCTCCAAAAACAAAACACTAAAACTCACAAAAAATAAAGAAAAGAGTGAAAAACGAACAGCTGCAGGCTGGGCAGCCATACCATACAGGACGGCACCCCCTATGGTAAGGAGTTTACAGTCCTAATGGCCTCTGGGAAGAAACTCCTTCTCAACCTCTCCATTCTCACAGCATGGCAACGGAGGCGTTTGCCTGACCGTAGCAGCTGGAACAGTCCGTTGCAGGGGTGGAAGGGGTCTCCCATGATCTTATTGGCTCTGGAGTTGCACCTCCTGATGTATAGTTCCTGCAGGGGGGCGAGGGAAGTTCCCATAGTGCGTTTGGCCGAACGCACTACTACACGCTCTACACGCTCACTTGTTTATAGACTGCTTGCACGTTATTTTGTGAGAAGTAACTTTACCACAAAACAATGGTGAAAATGAATGGCTTCCTGCTTCCCAGGTTTTTTTCAGAGAGATATCCTCATATAAACAAATTTCCAAGAGTTATGTTCTGCCTCAGAAGCGATATGATACAGCTTGATTTGGACTGGATGTTGAAAGGGTTAGTTTAACAAAAAACATTTCAGTCATAAATTGGCTCCAGTTCATTCCCTCGACTGATTATTACCTTTCCTCTAAGCTTCCTTCACTGTTACTCGGTGCTTCCATTTCCATGCTAATGGAGTGGGGAACTCCATGGCAGGTCTACTTTCAGCTGCCATAGATCTCTGGAATTGCTTCACAAAACCTCCGCAGAAGTTTTTTTTTTAAATTGATTATTAAATTTTTTAAAATAATTCTTGATTCAATATTGCACCCTAACAAAATGCATCATACGTATTCATTACCAGAATTGCCTGGGTCGACCCACATACAGCCAATTGCCTAAGTTTCTGTGTTTCTAGAACTGTAATAAATAATTAAACTGCTTTGAGGTACATAAACAGAGTAACATAACTATATGAATGTTTGAGCACAAATGAGGGGTACATGCTTTTAAAAATTAAAATGTAGTATAGGCATTGCAATTTTAGAAGCACAGAAACTTAGACAATGGGAATAGAAGTAATCATTTGACCCTTTGAGCTAGTGCTGACAATCAACATGATAATGACTGAGCTTTTACCACAATGGCATATTGCTGCTTTCTTCCAAAACCCCATAATATTTTAGAGTTTACAACTTATCGATACTAATGGATATCTCAAAGTAGCCAGAAGGGTCCTGACCCGAAACGTGGCCTGTCCATTCCCTTCCCAGATGCTGCCCCACCCGCTAAGTTACTGTATCATTTTAATCATAATCAGCATTGCCTTGGGCTGAAATGCTAAAATTGAAATCTTCTGAACAAAATATATATATGCTACAGTGAGAGTTGTAAATTCTAATTATAAAGTGAAGTTGCCATATTGCCATTCCCCAGATGGAGTGACTGTTACCATGTATCCGCAACCAGGTGTAACGTTACCCCCTTACCTGGAGACACAAGGAACTGCAGTTGCTGGTTTACAGAAAAACGTGTTGGAGTAACTCAGTGGGTCAGGCAACATCACTCGACAACTTGGATAGGTGATGTTTTTAGTCGGCTGTTCTGAAGAACGGTCCTGACCCAAAATATCACCTATTCATAAATGAAGAATTAGTCCCAGCCCAAAACATCACCTATCCATGAATCTGAAGAAAGGTCCTAGCCTGAAATGCCACTTATCCATGTCCTCCAGAGATGCTACCTGACCCGCTAAGTTACTCCAGAATTTTGTGGTTTGTTTCCCCATTAATTGGGCAACTCACAGACAAGACAGATTTGCGTGCCAAGGACACGCAAGTGGGACAGGCCCTTAACTCTCTCTTAAATATATCCAGTGAATTGGCCTCCACGGCCTTCTATGGCAGAGAATTCCACAGATTCATAACTCTCTGGCTGAAAAAGGTTTACCTCATCTTAGTCCCAAATGGCCAACCCCTTATTCTTAACTAATTTCAACTCCCCTTCCCATTCCCTCACTGACCTGTCTATGCTCAGCAGTCTACGCTGCCAGCGTGAGGCCATTTGCAAACTAGATATTCTGCCTGGGTTGTCTACAGCCCGATGCTATGAACATGTATTTCCCCACTTTGGGTAACCCACTCTCCCTGTGCTCCTTTCTCCGTCCTTTGGATTCCCCCTTCCATATTCTTGTCTTCTCATTCTTAAAATCCCTACCCTCTCTTTTTAATATGTTTTCCCCTACCTCTGGTAGCAGATATTCAATGCTGTTTTACAAGCAAACACTTTAGTGATTCAGATTCAGATTCAGAAAACTTTATTGTCTGTCGTAACAGAAAATCTTCTTTGACGTGGCTCAACATACAGACAGGACAATGTACTGATAAGCAGTCATACAACACAGATTTCTGCGAGCACACACAGTGTGTATCGATCTTAAAAGCAAATATAAGATTAAAAACTGTAAAAATAGACAAGATAAAAGTCGTGGATGCGTCAGGGTTGATTTGTCCATTGTTCATTTTTGATACTTTTTAGTTACCTCTCCACTAGTCGATTTTCAGACCTCGCTGAATCTGGCATTGGTAAACAAACAAACCATAAATGTATATTTTCTTATAAAGACCATCGCCTTGAACAAAGTACATGTACATATGCCCCAAATGATTTGTTGTTTGAAGATTAAATATCTTGCAATTTTCTCCTGTTGCGGTTTCACACAGGCTGGGTTATCTCTGTGTCACTGATTACTTTCAAGAAAATTGTGTTGTTTAACAATGAGAGTCCCCAATGTAATGGTTACGTAATTACAGTGCGACATAGTTACTTAATTTTTATTATAAATGCAGATGGAGAAACTTGTAATGTAGAAGATCGGTATAACACAAAGATTAATGATTTTTATTATTAGATATAACCTAAAGAATGTACGATGTTGATATGATGGCAGATGCCCAAAGCCTACTACTAGTTTACATCTGGAAATTGGAAGAACATTTACTTCTCAATATCACAAGACACTCTTATTATTTAACAAATACTATCATGTTATGTCTTGTAAAATCCTTCATTTTTGAGCTCCACATCATTTGATATTTCTATAAAAAAGTAAGTAGAATGACTTCAAAGTGCTTTTCAGTACGTATTTTCCATGAATTCAGCATTCTTTGTCGCTAAAGCTTTGTCATGACTAGAATAGATTGTTGATGATTAAAAGTGTGTATGAATCCGCTGATGCTGTTTTTGAGAGATTGGTTTTGATGGTATATTCAGGGGCCTTGACAATGAGTCAGAGGTCATTCAATATATTGTGGCTCATGGTTAGCTGCTTGACTCCAGGCTTCCTCGATTACTTCATTCTCCCACTGCTGCTTCTCTGGAAGTTCTTTGGCACCTGAAGGAGGGGACCTCTCTCTTCCCTCTCATTTCATTCATCAAGACACCCCGAAGCATTTCACAAAAGGAAATGGGGCCTGCTCTTGCCCAAGTTTAATCTTGTACTTCCATGAAGTGGTCAAGGCCTGTGAAATGACTTCTACCACAAGATGTCATCACAAGACAGCTACCCGTTTGGTAATATTGATAATATTGATCAGTGCTTGAGCTAGTGCATTCATGAGCCCAATTCATGAGCAGAGATGGAGCTTCATGTACTAAACAGTAATGTGCTGACTGCTTGTTGGTGTTATGTCAGTGGGGCCATGTCACAGATTTTGACTGTCCTGAAAATCATCACCTCAGAGTGGATTATTGAACAGGTGCAATGCCAATGTCCCTTCTCCAGTGTTTTCCAGTTTAGCCACCACCACTTTCAATTATTGATGTAGGAATGTTACAAAATTTTGAGATTTTAAAAATCAACACTGTAATTTATCCCATCAGATAAAGCATAAAAATAACTTTAATTTGATACCTAATTCACTTTCATATCGTCAGTATTAAAAAGGTCATGGCAATTTTCACACTCGGAAATTAGCATCTTGTTCCCTATTGCTTTTCCATTGACTTCACACAAAAGCTGTGAAAAGCCCATAACTTTCTTAAAAATTAAGAGAACTGAATGAAATTTTCAGTTATTATAGATTGAAGCATTCTGAAACAAATATGAAACATCTTACTTGGATGACCTGAAATTAAAGTATATAATTAGTTAGTTACCTAATTGTAGCTAATTACAAAATCGACCGTTGTGACGGAAATAGTCATAAACACCCAGACTGCCTTGAAAATTCAAAAATGTGATATTTTTAAGATCAGAACTTTAATATTATTGTATTATATGCTGTAAGTCCGTAACAGATAAGTAAATGAATTACAATTTCTAGCAATAGACCAAGTCTTTATGGAGAAGATCAGTTGCTAGCTGGTACATTGGCATATCATAATCAGTGGCATACTCCTCAGATTGTAACCAATAAGCAGCTCTGGTACACCTTGTTTTTGTGTCAATATTGTGTCAATATACACAATAACATGATTTTAAAATTTCACTTTGTCATGAATTTATATGCCAAATTAAAGGAATATTTAATTCCCATAAATTAATCCAGATACATCCACTCACATGATAATCAAAATCATTATTTTTTGAACAATACATCTGACTAAAACTATACTGTTGATATTTAATATGAAAATATTGATCACGGATAGACAATAACACAAAATATAGATGATTTAGATGTTCTTATGACTTGATTGTGCAAAGAAATAATGAATTTGATTATTTTGAGAGTGGATGTTTCCGGAATGTGATCGATTGGAATGTTGCCATTGCCATAAATTTTAAGCCCATATCGGCAGGCAAGATACGGCCGATTTGTGTGTGGGCCCAAATAACATTTTCGCATTATAAGATTAAAATGAAGCCACACCAAAAAGCAAGATGATATGTTAAATAAACGACATACCTTTTGTTTTGTCCTGATATTGTGAACCGTGATGATCAAGGCATTAGAAGTCATGTTTAACTTCAATCCAGCACTTTTGTTTTAAACCCGGGTAGGGAAGCTTGCACAATTTTTCTTCATCAGCTAGCAGCCCGAGGAAATCCCTCTCCGACAACCAATGCAAATGTACATTTTAATCCCGCCCTCCCCCAAAGCCTCCGGAATTGCACGCACAGATCTGTAGCGCTGCTGATGATAGGTTTTGTAACAACGCTAATTAATGCCCTCTAAATAGCTTTGGTTATGCGTTATTATCTGGTTATGTATTATTATAAAACATGATAAAAATACACAGATAAGCAGGAAAGACCTCTGATAGAAATACGTTTTTTTTCATAAAACAATCTAATTCGTTTAACTTTCTCATTAATGTATTTTATCTTTTCGTTATCATTTATCGATATTTAGCTCCGAGTATAAAAAAAATAAAGAAATGATCCATGTCAATGTTATATCTTGTTATTATATTAATGAGCCAACAAACTTTTAGTTAGTTGGTACCAGAGCAAGATGGCGCCAGAGTATGGCAAATCTTAGTTTGCTGGTCCCAGAGGAGGATCTGCTAACATCCGATACAATCACCCTACTCTTTTAAAAGTCTTTTCTACCTGTAAATCTAGCTGAAACTGTATCACTATAATGCAGAGCACTGTATTCTGCACTCTGTATCTCTCCCTTTACTCTACCTATTTTACACGAGTTTGCCTTGATTTGTATTTATTTATGATATTTTATGACTAGATTGGAAAGCATGTAAAACAAAGCTTTATCTCAGTACATATTGACTATAATAAACCTAAACGTAATGCAGGGACTTGTAATTAGCAAGCTCTGTCAGTCAAGCACCCTCTATAGGTGAGCTGGGACACATGTGATCTGGGCAAGTGAAAATGTGTTTCCTCATTCACTGGCTGAATAATTCTTACTGAAATAAACTTGAGTCCAAGCCTAAAAGTGCAAGTTAGCATATTTATTTCCATGGGAAATCATGTCAGAAAACTAAATAATGAAGAAAAAGGCCATTGAGAGAAGCTACAGAAGTTATTAAAAACATAAAACAAATCTAATGAAATTATGGTCTACATAAGAGTCAATGCCAATGAGTTAGCTTGGCTGTAAATGAAAATCATCACAGTTAAAATGTTACTTGCAATTGAAAGAACAATCTCAGCTTTCTTTTTAAGTCCGAAGTACTGAAGGTACTCTAAATTTGTGCTAGAGTACTTAGCAGTTTAGGTAGCACTAAGTAGCATTTTTAACACTTCCAATCAATAACCTATCTGAACTTGAAGATAAATCCAAAATGCTGGAGTAACTCATCGGGTCAGTCCATCATCTCTGGAGAATGTGAATGGGCGACGATTTGGGTCGGGACCCATCTTCAGACTGATTGTAGTGGGGGGACAAAGTTTGGCAAGTGATAGGTGATACACATGAGGGGGTGATTTGGTTGGTAGATGGTTGGACAAAGACCAGCGATGAAAAGACGACAAGATGTGAGATAGGGTGCGAACTGTGAAGCCAGGGGAAGGAATATAGGAGGGTGTGGATGGGGATGGGGACGGTGTGGGGAAAGGGAGAAATAGGGGTGCATCCAGGGACGGATTTACGTATAAGCTAGACAAGCTTAAGCTTAGGGCCTCGAGATCTAGGGGGGCCTACTCACCTCGCTGCCTCACCGACCATCCGCCCACCGGGACCTCCTACTCTTTGCCTGCTGGCCCTGGCCACTCCCCCGCCCTCCAGCAACCGTTATCGAACCGAATCTGCGTTACCTGCAGCCTGGACTCAGCACCGGGCCTGAAGTTTCCACGCTGCAGATTCCCACTCCCCTGGGTTTGACTGCGCTGGGTCTCAGTGCTTGTCCCCCAACCCTGGCAATCTCAGTGGCTGTTCCACTGGGTCTTCCCCGATTCCCCTCAAACCATGTGACCCCAGCTCTTCCCCACCCACACTACAGTCCTCGTATCCCCCTACCCCCTGACCACCCACCACCAGACATCGCCTCGGCCTCAGTCCACTCACCTGCCTTCCTCCGGCCCCAACCTCCATCCCTGCCACAGACCCAACACTCCAGAGCTTCAAACGGCGATCCAGGTAAGGCATCGCCCGCTTTGCGGTGAATCCAATATGTATTTTAAAACCAGCTGTTTAATGACACCATACAGTAGGATCTAAGAGTGTCACACTGTCACACTAGCCTTGGGGGGGGGGGGGGGGGGGGTGCTCATAAGTGAAATAGCTAAATCCTTCATCTAAATCCGGCCCTGGGTGCATCTAGGTGAATGTTACTACCTGTACTATCAATCTGAGGAAGGGTCTCAACCGAAAACGTCGCCTATCCATGTTCTCCAGAGATGCGTTACTTCAGCACCAACATTCCAAAGTTTGTCTTAAACATTTTATCAGAACAATGACTTAGCTTTCTTGCATGAAGCAGAGCTTCCCGGTATCACGAGATAGTATTAACATTCATAATTAAAAGGAAATTAAATGTTCTCTTTTATCTTAACTGTCCTTCAGTTTAATGGGAAAATATTTAACTCGTGATAATGATGCAAACCTATCTATGTTCTTCAGAGATGCTGCCCGACCAGCTGAGCTATTCCAGCACTTTGTGACTTTTTTGTAAACCAGCACCTGCAGTTTCTTGTGCTTAACCTGTTATATGAACTCTTATAGTCATAAAGCTCTTTGACCCAACTAGTCTATATTGACCATGTGCATATCTAAACAAATCCCATTTGCTGTTTTCGACTCTTAACCTTTCCATGTACCAGTCTAAATGTCTTTTAATATATTTCAAACCTCAGAGATATGGAACTGGGTGGGCCAGGGAGATCAATATTCTTGATCTGTGGTAGGAAGCTAGAAACTAAAAGTCAAAAGGATGATGGCACAAAGTGAAAGGAAATGTAATTCACATGAAATTTACAACCCTCAGTTGGATCATTTATTGATTGTCAATGTTCTTCTTGGATATAAATTCAATGCTGTGGATCAGCATTGATTTGCAGAAACTATTCGGAACTACATCCCTATTTTTTTTCTGTACCGTTTATCTCTGCAAGTCGTGTGCACTCCTATTGTTATCAACTCCTCCCTCTCTCTCCCTACCCCAATCTCTATGCCGCTCACTTTTGTTCTCCATGTATGGCTCCTTGTTTCTCTGTCAATTTACTTATAACACCAAGTTAGTGTGTCGGACAAATCTGGAGAAAATTACATTTTCCTGTTGTGCAGCAGGCTGTTAAAACAAAATCAATATCACAAAGAGAATGAGCATGACATGGAACAATGCAGGCAAAGTTTTAAAAATCACTAATTCTAATTAAAAATCCCACTTTGAATCCAAATATTAGTGAATTATCATTATAAGCAACTACTTTATATTGCCAAAAACACTATATTGTACACAGATTGATTTTGAACTTATTTAATATTAATTCTCTCCCGCATGCCTGGAGAATAGTAGTACAGAGGAGCGTGAATAGGTAAATCTGTATCAGAACGCTTCAGTTTATGGTAATTTCAAACAATCAATGAACACCAGCAAAGGTAAATAACTGATTTCCAAAGGGAATTTGTATTTGAGAACATTTTCCAATATTCCATAGATTCTGGATCAGTTCCTGTGGATTGGAGGGTAGCTAATGTTATCCCACTTTTCAAGAAAGAAGGGAGAGAGAAATCAGGGAATTATAGACTTGTTTGCCAGACATCGGTGGTGGGGAAGATGTTGGAATCGATTACCAAAGATGTAATAGCGGTGCATTTGGCTAGAAGCAAAGGGATGGAGTTATAATGGTATGCATGCTAAGATGAAAACTCTTTGAGTTACCTCTGCAGAGTTGCTAATAAAAGACTATGGATTCTAATCACTGTATGTGAGCCTGATCTTTATCCAACATGGTCAGAAACTTCAAACACTCTCCTTTCCTATTCGGTTTACATTTTTTTTGTTCAGTTTGTGTTTTTACCACGGCTTCAGCACTTTGCAAGCCAGAACCTGTAGTGTTTGCTGGCGACCTAGCTGAGCATTGGCGCATCTTTGAAGAAGATTTCACTGTGTATGTGCATGCAGCGCATGCTGCCGCTGCTCCAGATGTTCATGCCTCTATTCTCCTCAACCTGGCCGGCACCGAAGCCACTTGACGTTCCAGAAGATTTCATTATGAACCGGTGCAGTTCAATGCTGCGGGTGTCCAGATTGTTTCTGCTGAATCTATTCAAGACCCTGAGTGCCTGGTGAACAAGTTCCGGTGGCTATGTGAGTTACGCATTAATCTTGTAATGGAGCACCATGAATTTTATTCGCGAAGCCAAAGACGTGGTGAACCTGTCAAAGCGTACGTCAGTTCTTTGAAACACATTGCCAGCAGGTGCGAGTTTGACAAATTGTGCGATAGTCTGATACGGGACAGACTGGTCTATGGAATTCTAAATGATAAGGTGCATGATGAACTTTTACAAGATACTGCACTCATGTTGGATACTGCTGAAAACCGCTGTCGCATACCAGAAATGACAGATTCTCACACCAGATCTTTGGGGCAAGGTCCCCATTCGGCCATGATGTTAATGTTGCCCACACAGTTTATCAAGCTCAACGCCAGTTTTCCCAGGTGCCCGGCAGGTCTGATGTTAAACTCATTAATAATTGTGTGAACTGTGGAGGTTCGCAAGTTGCAATTTGTGAACGTTGCGTGGCTTATGGAAAGCTTGGCCACTTCTGTACATGAAGGAATCACTTTATTCGTTGTTGTCGTTCATTTGGAAACAAGAGTTCAAACAAAGCAATCCATCAATTTGCTCAACCATGGAAGCATGGATCCAGAGCTTTCCCAGGTGGCTTTCACGCGTACTGTTCAAGCTAACGAGGACATACTGTCTGCTAACGAGAATCTTGATATCGACGTACATTCTTTGTCTGACTTGTCTCATAAACATCAAGATCCCAGGGTCGCTCTACGCATTAACGGAAAGAATGTTTTTGTAAGGCTAGACACTGGGGCTCGCTGCAATGTATTATCTTTATCTGAGCTCGAAAAGGATTTGAAAAAAAGAGACTATCAATCACACGGCTGCCACTCTACGTCCATTTGCAGGTGGTGCAGTGCACCCTATCGGTCAAGTCGAACTACGATGCTGTCTTGATTCACGCGTCCACAGCCTGAGCTTTATTGTCCGAGAAAATATGCCGTTTTTGCTGGGCATTAATGCTTGTAACTACCTGGGTCTGGTCACCTTCAGTGCGTCTATCTATCAACTGTCTGCAACATGCGACTTCACTCAACAAATCCTGACACAATACAAAAGTCTGTTCGACGACAAGCTGGGCAGGTTGCCTGTCAAGTACACGATCACAACCGACCCCGATGTACTCCTAGTTGTCTGTCCAGCACACCGGATACCCCATGCTATGCGGGACCGTGTACAAGGTGAACTTGACAGAATGGTGTGATTGCCCCCGCCGCTGACCCCTCGTATTGTGTCTTGACCATGGCCTTAGAGGAAAAAAATACGGATGAATTATGGATTTGCATCAATCCCAAGGATTTAAACACAGCCATTAAGCAACCACACTATCTCATGCGCACAGTGGAAGAGATTGCAGCACAGCTGGGTGAAGTGACTGTATTCACAGTACTAGATGCCAAGAGTTCATTCTGGCAGATTGCTCTGGAACACAACTCCTCCAAGTTAACTGCATTCAGCACACCCTTCGGACGGTACAAATTTCTTCGTATGCCATTCGGCATAAGCTCTGCTAGTGAAGTATTTTAACGCGCTATGGAAGAATTGTTCGCAGGCTACCCATCCCCATCATAGTTGATGATATCCTTGTTGCTGGACCAACTACTCAAGAACACAATGCAAATTTAAAAAAGGTTCTGGACCAAGCTAAAGAAATCAACCTCAAGTTAAACCCTCAAAAGTGCAAATTCAGAGTAAATGAGGTAAACTACGTAGGCCATGTGATAGGGCTCTTAAAGATAGTGGAGTCATGGGATATGGGGAGAAGGCAGGAACGGGGTACCGATTGGGGATGATCACATTGAATGGCGGTGCTGGCTCGACGGGCCAAATGGCCTACTCCTGCACCTATTGTCTATCACCAGCAGCCCTGAATATCCTCAGTCAAATGGGCTGGCTGAACATGCCATCAGGAGTGCCAAACAATTAATGGAATGATCCCATAGAGCAAAATCAGATGTGTACCTGAACCTGCCCAACCTGCACAACATCTCCCGCGACACTATCTTAGGTTCACCTGCTCAACGTCTGCTGTCAAGGCGGACCCGAGCTACATTGCCTGTGACTAATCCCGCAGGTGGTCCCATAGGTGGTCCCACCATCAGAGGTCCAGTCCAGGCTACAACAAAAGCGTGACATTCAGAAAGTGTGGTATGACAAAATGAGCAGACCGCTTCCACCATTAGCCGAGGGGCAAGTCTGCAAACCGACAAAGGTCACGACCGCATCGGCGTAATTTCTGGAACTGCCCCTGAGCCACGTTCATACTTGGTCAATGCCGATGGTGGCACCTACAGACGTAATAGGCAACATATCCTGCCTGCGAATGAGCCAGCACCACCTCTGTACTATCCTGACCGCACAAGTCTACTTCCAGCCACAACCAGCGGCATCAGCCCGACTGCACCAGCACGACAACCTGTTTCTGGTACGGTTACTTTGCCGATGGTCAAGCCAACTCCACCTGTTTCATCGCCGAGAATGCCGTTTCAATCTCCGACACCTATTTCACCACCGACAGTGTCCCCGGTGGCAGATGGACTGTACAGTACGCGTGCTGGTCGTGTTTGTAAGCCCACCGTAAAGTTCCCGGCTATGTTTGAACTTCTTCCAGTTTATTGCCATATACTATGTATGCTTTATATAGTCAGCTGTATACATTTGTATTTAATTATTGGTACACAAAAATGTTGGAGAAACTCAGCGGGTGCAGCAGCATCTATGGAGCGAAGGAGATAGATCTCCTTCGCTCCATAGATGCTGCTGCACCCGCTGAGTTTCTCCAGCATTTTTGTGTTCCTTCGATTTTCCAGCATCTGTAATTCCTTCTTAAACACTGTATTTAATTATTGGAAGTACTAAGTGGCTTTGTATTTGTATTTAATTATTTGAGAGGGAGGATGTAGATTAGTGTCACTCATACTGTGACTCCGCCCACGGGCTATTAGAGAGCTCTCTCTCTCACGCTATTGGACTAGTAGTATGCATGCTGAGATGAAAGCTCTTTGAGTTACCTCTGCAGAGTTGCTAATAAAATACTATAGATTCTAATCACTTTGTGTGAGCCTGATCTTTATCCAAAAGTTATGAAGGGGAAATCATGCTTCACAAATCTTCTAGAATGTTTTGAGGATGTAACAAGGAAAATGGACAAGGGAGAGCCAGTAGATGTAGTGTACCTGGACTTTCAGAAAGCCTTTGATAAGGTCCCACACAGGAGATTAGTGGGCAAAATGAGAGCACATGGTATTGGGGGTAGGGTATTGACATGGATAAAAAATTGGTTGGCAGACAGGAAATAATGTAGGGATTAACAGGTCCCTTTCAGAATGGCAGGCATTGACTAGTGGGGTGCCGCAAGGCTCGTTGCTGGGACCACAGCTATTTACAATATACATTAATGATTTAGATGAAGGAATTAAAAGGAACATTAACAAATTTGCAGCTGACACAAAGCTGGGTGGCAGTGTGAACTGTGAGGAGGATGCTATGAGAATGCAGGGTGACTTGGACAGGTTGGGTGAGTGCGCAGATGCATGGCAGATGGAGTTTAATGTGGATAAATGTGAGGTTATCCACTGGAGGCAAGAACGGGAAGGTAGATTATTATCTGAATGGTGTCAGGTTAGTAAAAGGGGAAGTACAACGAGACCTGGGTGTCCTAATACATCAGTCACTGAAAGTAAGTATACAGGTACAACAGGCAGTGAAGAAAGTTAATGGAATGTTGGCCTTCATAACTAGAGGAGTTGAGTATAGGAGCAAAGAGGTCCTTCTGCAGTTTTAAAGAGCCCTGATGAGACCACACCGGGAGTATTGTGTGCAGTTTTGGTCTCCCAATTTGAGGAAGAAAATGGCTGACAGTGGGTTTGGAGGAATAGTCTGGCCATAGGCTCTGCTTATCAAGTCGAAAGCACTCCTCCAAATGGCTGCTAGCTTAGGGCAAGACCAAAACATATGGCTATGGTTGGCAGGAGATTAATTACATCTGTTGCAGGTGTCCCTAACAGCGGGGTAAATTCTAGATAATCTTGCATTTGTGTAGTGGACTTTGTGAAGGAATTTGCATTGGATTAGGCCATGACGGGCACATATGGAGGAAGAATGGATCAAATCCAAGGCAGAGTCCCATTGCTGGTCTGTTAGTTTCGTATTCAGCTTGCCCTCCCACGCAGCTTTTAATGAGGTATAAGGTTTCAATATAACCGACCCTAACAAGTTATACAAAACAGAGATGCATTTCTTCCGGTTGGGGTCTAGCGCTAAGATGGTATCGGTCAGGGTTTCAGGGGGGGGCGATTTGGGAAATGGGGGAATGTCTTCTTCACAAAATCCCTAATCTGGAAAAAATGAAAAAGGTGGGAGTTTGGGAGACTGTAGTTGGACGAGAGCTCCGCAAAGGACAGAAAAAATACCATCCTTGTATAGCTTTTTGATACTACTGATACCGTTACCATGCCAAGTTTTGAATGCGGGGTCTGTACTTGAAGGTTTAAAGATGTGATTTTTAAGCAGTGCGGTCAAGATGGAAGGGCCTTGTAAACCGAAGTTTTTCCTGAGTTGGCTCCATATCTTGAGCGAAAGGGACGCAATTGGGCCTGCACCCACAGATGTTATAGGAAGGGGGAGATGGGAGCATAGGACAGACCGCAACGGGCGACGTGAACTCGCCTTTTCCATGTGTACCCAGGCCGGTAGGTGGTCGCAATCGTCATTCATCCAATACAGGAGTTTTTGCAAGTTAGCTGCCCAATAGTATCGCCTGAAGTCAGGAAGTGCCAAACCGCCGTCACTCTTAGGAGACTGTAGTATCGCCTTTCGGATTCTAGCCGGTTTGCTACACCATAAAAATTTAGATATTGTCCTTTCTAATTTATCAAAAAAAGATTTAGTGATAAGTATAGGGACGTACTGGAAAAGATACAGGAATTTGGGTAGGACGACCATCTTGACCAGATTTATCCGGCCCACGAGGGACAGCGGTAAAACTGACCAGCGGTCAAAATCTCTTTCAGCTTTCTCAACCAGAGGCAGAAAGTTTGTGCGGAACATATCAGATATAGGTGTTGTAATAAAAACGCCGAGGTAACGAAACCCGTCCTCTGCCCATTTGAATGAGGTTAAAGAGCGAGGAAGGTGCTTAGCCAATGAGTTAATCGGTAATAGCTCACTCTTTTGGTAGTTAAGTTTATAACCAGAATACGCGCCAAACCGTTCTAAAATATTCGTAATCACAGGGAGATAGCTGACTGGGTTCGAGATGTACAGGAGCAGGTCATCCGCATACAATGAGACTATGTTATGATTTATTCTGCTATCTGGAATAAGGGATACTGTACATATAACCATATTTAATTCCAGTTTCTTCTCACTCTTTATCTTATTCGGCGATTGTGACTTTTAAATGGGTTTTTATTTGCTGCATTATAAAGTATTAACCCTGAATTAAACAGTCAAATTGCCACATTTCAGATTGTCGCTGAGGGTATTGATGATCCTGTACAGGAAACTACATTGGTAAAGTAATAACCCAATGAGATTAGTTGAAAAAGTGAATCTTTAAATTTCATGTAGACTTACTGTAAACGTGAACCCCCGTTTCATGAACTAGACCTCAATTTCAACGAGCATTTATGCCACTTTGTATTGTATATTCCTGTCAATAACTAGAACAGTCCAAGTTTACGTTTTGATCCTATTGTCCACTCCGTGGCAATGCAATGGGTTAGATGGGATGAGATGCACGACTGCACTCATAATAAATAAGTAATTGGGGGTTCATTGAGAACACAGAGTCTATCAAAAAGAGTGAAGCAAGCCAAAACGACAGCAACTTCACCCAAGTAAGGCAAGGAGTGAAATTATTGCAGGTATCCAACCCATTGAGCATTATTGTGGAATCAGACGCCATCTAGTGTTGCCTTATATGTTGCAGCAAAGACACTGGTCTCGGGTTCAATGTTACCTTGCGAAACTTGAAGTATTCTTCACTATCCATGCTGCTGCACCCGCTGAGTTTCTCCAGCACCTTTGTCTACCTATTTAGATACTTGACACTGTTAATGGGTGCTGCATTATTTAAACAGTTAGTGGCAGTTAAATACGGAACATGAACATGAGAACGTCCTGATCCATTGGATCTGTTTACTGAAATCGATTCATATTTTGTTTTGAGTGAAAATCCACTTTTACAATGTGCCGCAATGTGCCGAGACAAATCGTTTTAATGGTCTGGGTTTTTTTTAAGTGCGGGGGTGTAGGGAAGCTCATGAGAAAAAAAGAAAACATTCGAAGATCAATTTAACGAGAGAGACGCTGCACAAGTGATTTACAACACAATGAGTTTAGAAGTGGCAACAATTTTCACGAGTCGCTCCGTTAGGATCTTTATGGCTCAACAATAACATGTTTCAAATTAGCACAGTGATCTATAATTACGATAAATATTAGCTAATTTGCACTTTTACAGTAAAATAAAATGCATAGCTGGGTTGTTTTACCTAATTAAATAATCATAACATCTCTCGAATGGTAGAATATGTTTTACCTGCAAAGACTGCGGCGCTTCGGTTCAATATTGAAAACCCTTCCACCTTTGTTGCTCCGCCATAACAGAAAGGATTCCCTGCTTAAATTAATTATTCAGTGTCACATTGCAAAAACTTAAAAGCATCCAACAGACGGTTACGATCCTCGTGGATGACGCTGAATAGTTTATCAGGAAATCGGATACAGGTGAAGAATTCAATTACTTAATGGAACTCAAGGTTTGTGCTGAATCTTTTCCACGGCCCCTCCTGTTGATCAATTGCTACTGGTTCGTTGTATTGCACCCTGAATAAACTGTAAATCTTCCCCAGCGCCATTCGCTCATCAGTTTTAAATGGGACACCGCAGTATTTATATGGACTGGGGATAAGACGGGACGAGCTTGATAAAGAATGATTAGATATCAATCTGCAATTGCCCTTTGACTGGATATCTATCAATCTACGGATCGGGTTAAGACATAGTATGATTCATTTTAGGAAAATCAAACGTTTATTGGGATTTTATGAATAAAAATCAATGACACGCTCAACGTATAGCACACAAGTCACTTTCCTATATTCCATCACCCTAGTTTTGTTATGAGTTCATAAGTTATAGGATCAGAATTAGGCCATTCGACCCGTCAATTCTACTCCGCCATCCAATCATGGCTAATCTATCTTTCCCTCTCAACCCAATTCCCCTTCCTGCTTTCTCCCCATAACCCCGACCCGCTTACTAATCAAAAATCTAGCAATCCCCGCCTCAAAACGTCATGGTGTAACAATTCCTGATGTATCGAAACGCCTTACAATCAATTCATCCATTCATACAGTCGGGTTGCACCGCCCACATTTTGGAGCCGATTTACACAAATTAATCCAATTCTGTTTCACATCGAATATGAAAGATACATTTGAAATGTTTGCGCGTTGTAATCTTTTGTTCCCCGCTAATATGATCCTATTGTCTCCTGCAGGAATCGATGAAGCCGGGGCAGGATGACGGCTGGGGACTGGGAGCTGCCAGGATATCGTTCGTTGCTGTGGCTACACGTCGACCTGCATATAAATTTTGCAGAAAGATATTTCCCGGAATTTCTTCAAAAGTGAAATAAAGCAGAGGAGCATTTCCCTACTTTGACAGTTAACACACTTCTGCAACAATCGCTGCGTGTAACTTTAGTGAGTTGGCTGTTCGGGGTCCGGGCCGCTGTCAGGGCTTTGCACGGATGAGCCGATGCAAGCGGCCCCGGGCTTGGTTCAGGGTGCGCTGCCCTTTTAAGACTAGCAAAACTTGCAATCTCAGAGTCTGCTGTTTGTGAGGAGAAGACGCTCTGTTCAGATGATAAAAAAAGAAGGAAAAAAATCAATTCTGTTTGATTTTGAAGCTCCTGCAATTTAAGGATTTTTTTTGTATTGTGTATCACCATCCATTCACGGTAGATGAAGAGTAATTATGGAAAAATATACACAATGATAAGAAACAGTTAGTTCACATACAAACACACACGTATCATAGGCACTTTGCGAGGCACAGTGGCGTAGCGGTAGAGTTGCTGCATTACAGCGCCAGAAACCCGGGTTCAATCCTGACCACGGGTGCTGTCTGTACAGAGTCTGTACATTCTCCACGTGATCGTGTGGGTTTTCCCGGGTGCTCCGGTTTCCTCCCACATTCCAAACAGGCTATTTATTACAATTAGGCTATTTATTCAGTGTCACTCTTTGAAGGCTAATAGGCTTGGTATGAATGTAAATTGCCCTTAGTGTGTGTAGGATAGTGTAACTCTGCAGGGACCACTGGTCGGCGCGGACTCGGTGGGCCGAAGGTTCTGATTTCCGCGCTGTATCTCTGAGGGTGCGCTGCCCCTTTAATAGCGCCCACTGTGGGCGGGGCCCAAAGAGGGGACGCTGCCCCTTTAATAGCGCCCACTGTGGGCGGGGCCCAAAGAGGGGACGCTGCCCCTTTAATAGCGCCCACTGTGGGCGGGGCCCAGAGAGGGGACGCTGCCCCTTTAAGAGCGCCCACTGTGGGCGGGGCCCAGAGAGGGGACGCTGCCCCTTTAAGAGCGCCCACTGTGGGCGGAGCCCAGAGAGGGGACGCTGCCCCTTTAAGAGCGCCCACTGTGGGCGGGGCCCAGAGAGGGGACGCTGCCCATTTGAGAGCGCCGACTGTGGGCGGGGCCCCTGAGCGGGGACGCTGCCCCTTTAAGAGCCCCCTTTTTGAGCAGGAACGGGCCGAGGGTGCGCTGCCCCTTTAAGAGCCCCCACTGTGGGCGGGGCCCAGAGAGGGGACGCTGCCCCTTTAAGAGCGCCCACTGTGGGCGGGGCCCAGAGAGGGGACGCTGCCCCTTTAAGA
Source organism: Leucoraja erinaceus (assembly GCF_028641065.1). Lineage (NCBI taxonomy): Eukaryota > Metazoa > Chordata > Chondrichthyes > Rajiformes > Rajidae > Leucoraja > Leucoraja erinaceus. The sequence continues at coordinate 91,998,555 of NC_073379.1, read as the reverse complement.
GCGCCCACTGTGGGCGGGGCCCAGAGAGGGGACGCTGCCCCTTTAAGAGCGCCCACTGTGGGCGGGGCCCAGAGAGGGGACGCTGCCCCTTTAAGAGCGCCCACTGTGGGCGGGGCCCAGAGAGGGGACGCTGCCCCTTTAAGAGCGCCCACTGTGGGCGGGGCCCAGAGAGGGGACGCTGCCCCTTTAAGAGCGCCCACTGTGGGCGGGGCCCAGAGAGGGGACGCTGCCCCTTTAAGAGCGCCCGCCCATTGTGAGCGGGGTTGGCCCCTCCCCCGCATTACGTCATGCCGATTGTCCTGGTCCGTCCGGCCAATCGGACGCGCCGCCTGGATTCTACGGGAGCCGGGATGGGCCCGAGTCCGCGCCAGGATTTCCCCATCCGGACCATAACGCATTGCGCAGGGTGCACAACCCGATCCTGCGGCTTTAATAGCCCTGACATGGAAACCCCACTGCAGTTCCACCAGTTCATCCAGCAGCCGCACCAGCAGCAACAACGAGACGAGCAGCCGCACCAGTGGATCAGATGCAACTGCCCGCGTGTCACCGCCGTTGGCGACAACCGGCTGCTGTGTAATTCCTCGCCACTCACTTTCAGGACCGATTCTCCACACTCCTCCTCCTCCTCCTCCAGGCACGGTAGTCAGCTGAACGTCAGCGAGCTTTCTCCTTCCTCCGCCAGTCATGCCAGCTCTTCTAGACACCACCAGCACCGGCAGCCCAGCCCCAGCCCCAGCAGCAGCCGCAGGGAGAGCAATCCCTTCACTGAAATAGCCATGAGCAGCTGCAGGTACAACGGCGGCGTGATGCGGCCACTCAGCAACCTGAGTTCCTCCAGAAGGAATCTGCACGAAGTGGACTCGGAATCGCAGCCTCTTCAACCCATCTTCACCACTGTCGCCCCGGAGATCGTGGTCTCCAAACCGGAGCAAAACAACTCCACTACGGTCGTTTCTTACGGGCAAAGCCAAAGCGGGAGCGCTGGCGGCGGCGTCGTCGGCGGTGGAGGAAACGGGGGGAATAACAATAAATCCTGTAAAAAGAAAAACAATAACATTGCCTACAAGCTGGGACATAGAAGAGCTTTGTTTGAGAAAAGAAAACGATTGAGCGACTATGCTTTAATCTTTGGTATGTTTGGGATTGTAGTGATGGTCATCGAAACTGAACTTGCGTGGGGGGCTTATCAGAAGGTAAGCAAAATGCAGCGAATATCTTATACTTTGGCATTTTTGGAGGCCTTTTTTGATCTTTATCCAGTTGCCCATTCACAAACTTGTAGTTCATTTGAGCAACTGCTTTGTACTTTCGCATTAGCAATAATGAACAATTTAATTTTAAAACGCTTATTATAAAAGTTAATCGGTGTTTAACTTTATATGTGATATGCACTCTTAGATAATGAGTATGACGTTTTCTTAGGTTGTTTAAAGTTTAATTTCCCACTAATGTTCATCAACACTCAAATGTGTTTCTTTTATATTACAGGGATCTCTGTATTCATTAGCTCTTAAATGCCTTATTAGCCTTTCTACCATCATTCTGCTTGGTCTGATCATTGTATATCACGCGCGGGAAATTCAGGTAATTATATTTTTTACTAAAACAGTAACTCTTTTATCTAGCAGGCGGAAGTTATGGTCGGTTGTTTGGTCGTTTCAATTTTTGTTGATTCAGTTTCATGGTCAATTTAGAATTAAGCATGAAGATTCACGAAGAGCGAAACAAATGTAAATGTATTCAGTTGTAGTATGTATAGCTGGAGCCAATCCAAGGGTGTCAAAATAATATTAAGAGTTTTCATAATTCAACGTAGGTTTAGAGAGGGAAAGAAAAGCCAATAACTTAATAAATGGTTTAAAATATTTTAAAGGTACAAGCGATAGGGAATGGGATTAACCGGTTATCAATTTCACGCTATTCTGAATGCCTTGGAAAAGGATAGAATGTACAAGCCACTTTGCCGGTGATTTGCGAAGCTTTCAATATTTCTAATACTAAAACAACCAAAAATAAACCATAAACATATCGCATAAATCTGAAATCCATTAAGTGGCAGGTGAACATTGTTAGTTATTGTGTACGTTATGTAATTATATATCTGTAGTCAAGAATACTCCATGTCCTAGTTTCCCAAATAACATTATTGAAGCGCCTTTCATTCATACTTTCCAGATAAGCATATTTAGAGCAGTGGTTTGTAAAGGAGTTCGTTTACAGCAGCTGTGGCTATTACGTCGTTCTACTATCTTTTTAATTTCAGAGGTGGGAATATATTTTCGTAATAAACTGGCGTGACCTTAACAATATCACCGATTACTTAACCGAGCGAAAGAATCGCATTATTTAAGTATTTAGTTTACACGATTCTTAAATTACTTTCTATCCAAGTGTAAAACATTTCGGGATGTTTCTAAACCGTAAATATGGTGTTTAATAGGCATTGGTTTGATTCCGATTGGCGGCTTCCTGGGGCTGAAGTAATTCCCGTGTTCTGTGTTAGGAGGTCAATTGATCGAGTGAAGCAACCACACTTTCCCAGAAGCTGCTGGTTTGATCTGAACCGTTCCATCATTCCATTTTTGCCTTGGTCTCTGAAGTGCGGTCATGCAGAACATTGAATGCTATCGCCACACGCGAGCGTTAGCGCAGTTCCAGTACACATCACACTTAGACTTTTTTCATCACGGTTAAAGACTCCAAAGAAGCTACTAGTAACATTTTACAATGGCAAACTCAACCCTTTATCGAGCAGATTTTTTTGAAATAACATCGGCATCAATATCTAAATATTTGCATAAAGGGATTCACTGAGACTAGTCTTTAAAAATACAACGCCAACGTTGTATGTTCGCAACGAAACTGCCACCGTAGATTTATTAAACATTCGACCCGCAAGTGATCGTCTGGTGATATTAGAACAAGGGAAAGTCTCTAATAAAGTGAGAATATCCCGCGTAATGGCTCTATAATGCTGGTATTTACTAGGCAGCCGATTTGTGAACTGCGGGAGGACCTGACACCGAGGTACTAGAGGAGAGGGGGTGGAAGAGGGATACCGCGGAGCGCACACAGGAATTAACTAAACCAGGTTGAGGGACCTAAGTGCATTCTTCAATTAAACTTTTGTGGCCGTGGGACGGCGCAACTCTCTCGTTAGACTCCAAACTGCCATCGAAGTTCGATTCTTCTAAAAAAATTAACACGCTAGACAGACTGCAGTCTACTGTGCGTGTTGGACTGTGCTTGCGTTCAGTGTAATAAGTCGGGCACCGGGAATGAATGGCAACGGGTACCAAAGTTAGTTATGTTTGAGTGTCAAACGAAGAACTTAATCACCACTAGATAATGCGTTAGATCTTATTATCAGTCAGTGGGAGTCGAAGATAGACGGTGTGTAGCCTGACCAAGACAGAAAGGAGTTTGGCAACAAACGGACCCGAAACTTCAGGATTCTCCCTGGAACGGATGGTGTCTGACTTGTCTCCTGTTCAAGACGTCTGACGAGCTCATTGAACAAGTCGCACTGACTGTAGAGTAAGGGAGGGGCATGGACCAGCATTGTCCAAGGGCACGAATTTATTTTGCCAGGTGTATGAAAAGCGGAGACAAGACACACACAAAAACAGGAGTCACTCAGCGGGTCAGGCAGCGTCTCTGGAGAAAAGGAATATGTGACGCTTCGTGTCTGAAGAAGGATCTCGACCCGAAACGTCACCTACTCCTTTTCTCCAGGGATGCAGCCTGGCCCGCTGAATTACCTCAGATTTATGTGTCTCTTTGGTTTAAACCAGCATCTGCAGTTCTTCCATACACATGAAAAGCGGAGTTGACTACCTCAAGATTCAAGAGTGTTTTATTGTCATATGTCCCGTAACCAGACAATGGAATTCTCACTTGCAACAGCACAACATGTATGCAACATTGTTGTCTGTGAACATCATTACAAACATCAAAACTGTTCTGTATATTAAAAAAAACATGACAATACCTCAAAGACAAAATCGATGACTCCAAGTTTATGTAGTTCAGAGCTTAGTTGGTGTTTGTAGTGTTCAATAGCCTGACAGGTTGTTGGGAAGAAGCTGTTCCTGAACCTGGGCATTACAGTTTTTCAGACTCCTATTCCATCTTCCCAATGGCAGGAGTGAAATGAGAGTGCTGCCAGGGTTGTGTGGGTCTCTGATGATGCTGGCTGCCTTCTTAAGGCAGCAAATCCTGTAGATCCCTTCGGCTAACAAACACAGTGGGCGTGAATGCTGATTCACAAGTGGGTTTGGCTATACAGGTATACGCTTTTCAAATTTTGGAAGTTAGTCAACAAATAAAGTCATTTTGGGGATCTCACCAGAGTCCAAGCATGAAAAAGTTTCAGGCTAGAGGCAAGGAGGGTGTCTCCCATAGCTGGGGAATGTAGAACCGGGGTCAGAATCTCAGGTTTGGGGGGGGGGGGGGTTAGACATTTGGGGTTGAGATGCAGAGAAATTCTTTAATTCCTACGAAATTATCTACCTAAGAGGGCTATGGAGGCCACATTACAGAATGCACTAGAAAGAGATCAATGGATATCTACACAGGAGGTAACATGCAGCAAGGGAAGGGACTGGTAATCTGACACTGAAATAGAAAATGAGCTACAGTCATATTGATTGATGGAACAGTTCCTCAGACACTTTGTTTCAATTTTTTTTTATGGTGTTGGACTGTCATTTTGTTAAAAACAACTTTGCTTATTAATGTCACTAATTAGACAAGGGAACCTGTGATTTATTGTCAGATCAATCGCTGTTTTATATGGTGACTTTAATTGAGGCAATTAAGAATTGACAATAAATACTAATAGGCAGGTATTACTGGGATCTCCTTCTTTCATCCCCGCAACATCGCCAAACTCAGACCCTCTCTCACACCTCCCGCTGCTGAAAGACTCATCCATGCCTTCATCTCCTCCTGGCTGGACTATTGCAACTCGCTTCTCCTTGGCATCAGCTCCACCTACATCAACCGACTCCAACTGGTCCAGAACGCAGCCGCCCGACTCATCGCCCACACCAAATCCTGGCATCACATCACTTCAGTCCTCAAACAACTTCACTGGCTTCCCATCTCCCACCGGATCACCTACTAAATCCTGATCCTCACCTACAAAGCCCTCCACCATCTGGCCCCCCCAATATCTCACTGACCTCCTCTCCCCTTACCAACCCTCACGGTCCCTCAGATCCACTGAGCCTCCTCTTCCCCCACTCCGCAACCCTCACGGTCCCTCGGATCCACATCAGCCGGTCTCTCTCTCCATCCACAAGTCCAACCTCCGCAGTTTTAGGGACAGAGCCCCCTCCATCCAGGGCAGCTCCCAGTGCTCTGGAACTCCCTCTTTGTGTACCCTCTACAATATGATGCAGAGGAGATTTACTAGAATGTCGCCTGGGTTTCAACAACTAAGTTACAGAGATAGGTTGAATAAGTTAGGTCCTCTGGAGCGCAGAAGGTTAAGGGGGGACTTGATAGAGGTCTTTAAAATGATGAGAGGGATAGACAGAGTTGATGTGGACAAGCTTTTCCCTTTGAGAATAGGGAAGATTCAAACAAGAGGACATCTGAATTAAGGGACATTAAGGGGTTGCCTCACATTGTGGTGGTTGAGCTTGAATTGGTGGAGGCAGGTTCTGTCTTTAAAAATAAATTGGATAGGCATATGGATGAGAAGGGATGGAGGGTTATGGTACGAATAGGCAGGTGGGATAAGGGGAAAAAATTTGTTCGGCATGGACTTGTAGGGCCGAGATGGCCTGTTTCCGTGCTGTAATTGTTATATGGTTATTTCATTCCCCTTACATGTTTTTCCTCTACCTGCTAAATTTTTGTTTGGTGTCCTTGAGACTCTTGAAAGGCGCCCATAACTAAAATTTATTATTATTATTATCCTACATTAGAAAACAAAATGCAGTAGGTGGTGTTTCAAAAGTCAGTGAAATTTGTTTCGGAACGTTTTGGAGCTGCTATCAGAAATAATTGCATGCTCATCATAGCAGAAAATATGTTTTTAGCTGTTTGGATATAATTGGGTTCAGGTCATATTGAATGAAGTGAATCCCCTCCCAATCTCGAGGGAAATGGTTGAGTAAATTTCTCCTGTGAAGATTGGACAAGATTGCCCATTTTTCCTATATTCCCAAACCACCGTGTGCCAGAGTAAGAGAACAGCCAAGGAAGAGACTCTGGCTTTGCCATGATCATGTCAGTAACTAAGGAGTTATTAATAATGAGGATCAGCCTCTTTCAAGCAATCAGATCTTATGATGATCAGAATGACTTTTTGTTAGCATTTTTCAGTCTATTTCTACTTTTGGTTGTGAATATTCTTGTTTGAATATTGGTCGGTCACATGTTAGGAGATTGATTTGCATCTGCTGCTGCGAGAATATTAATATGGATCACTTTCCACACTTAGTGCTCATTCGGCCTCTGTATGTGGTCGAGGGGAGGAGCTCCTCACATGGAGGTAAATTTCTGCATGTTATGGAGGAAAGTCTAGTTCATTTTAAAGCAGTTTCCAGGCATAGCATTTATAAGAAGCAACATAACGAGCAGTATTGATTACAATATTTAACAATGGAATAACAGATGAATGAATGTTTCAAAATTCAAATAAGTTTTTGATGGTTTTTGACTTTAAAATCTTTCTCATTTTGTAATGGGAATGTTTTTTGTATCAGCAATTAGGAATTTAAACACAATTTCAAAATGCATACACTAAAAAAACGCTGAATAGAAATGTAGAAAATAGATGCAGGAGGAGGCCATTTGTCCCTTTGAGCCCCCCCCACCCCCATGGCCATTCACAATCATAACCCATGCCTGATCCCGCCCCCCCCCCCCCCCCCCCCTCTCTAACTAACTCTTTAAATTTATGTACTGCCTTCTGTGGCAAAGAATTCCACAAATTCACAATTCTCTGCGTGAAGAATAGGAGCAGTAGAATTGTTGCCTTACAGTGCTTGCAGCGCCAGAGACCCGGGTTCAATCCCGACTACAAGTGCTGCCTGTACTGAGTTAGTACGTTCACCCTGCGGCGACGTGGGGTTACCTCCCACACTCGGTTTCCTCCCACACTCCAAAGAGGTACAGGTTTGTAGGTTAATTGGCTTGGTATAAGTGTAATTGTCCCTAGTGTGTGTAGGATAGTGTTAATGTGCGGGGATCACTGTCAAAGGACCTATTTGTGCGCTGTATGTCTAAACTAAACTAAAGTACAATGCCGTGATTGTGCACTGTGTATGTCATTCCATGGAGCCTTCCACAGGCATGAAAATATGTTTGTCCAATTAAATTTACAAGCAACCAATATTGGGAGCAATTTATAATGATTTCTATTTTGCTTAGATAAATAATTTATTGTCATAGACAAGAGTCTTTGCTGCTTACAAAAACAAAATCACCCAGTTCTGAGCACTTTCAGAGAGATGAGCTTATTGCTACACTATCCGGAGTTCCTAAAACCAAAAAAACTCCGAAAAACCGATTGTTTCCAGGACTTTGCAACCAAAGCTAGGATGGGGACCCGATACAACCCACGGTCAACCCAGGTCTGTTACTATCAACGGGCCTGATGGTGGACCGGGGGACAAGACATCTGCTTCAAATGTCCAGTGGTTTGGAGGGCTTTTATGCATAGGGGGGGGGGGGGGGAGGGGGGGAAACTTTAAGAGTCTCTCCTGGTCAAAGAGAACACTGATGCGCAGCGCTTGGCTCAACTCCCAGCTCATCAGCGTCTCTACTCTCCCTGGCTGAGAAGATTCCACCAGAGAGTCGGCATGCTCAAAATGGGGAGTCGACTCTCTCAAACTTCTACAGGGTGCTGTGCAGTAAGAGAGCATGAGGCTGACAAGTTCGCAGAGCTCCGGGCGGGCGCTGGATTTGAGTCGCAGCAACTTGAGTTGCCGGGGTCGGAGCTACAACCGGCGCGGGCCGGAAAAGACTGCAAAAAGTAGGGGACTAAGAATTAAACACTGCCCACCCCCCCACCACCGGCTCTGACCTCCCTCCAACATAACTGAGGGAATCTATCAGATCAATGCTCCCCGGTCTCCGGGGAGGAGGAAAGGCTGCCAGCATTCAAAGCCCCGCTACCATAATCTACGCCACAAATCTCCATCTCCCCGCTGCCTTCAGCTAGAAGGTACACTACTAAAACCCTGATTGTGGACTTTGGAAGGGGTTGTGGAGCCTGAAATCTGCAACACTCCAGGTTTGTGGAGGAATAGCTACTTCCCCAATGGGCTCAGGCATTAGGCGTATATAAGATCTCTCCTGGTCTGAAACTCAAACAAAACTCATCAGATTCCTGAGATACAGAGAGTCCCATCTGCACCTTTGCACAGTAGAGAGCACGCTGTTTATTTGTGTGTTGATGTGCAACTTGAGTGCCCAGGAGCGGAAAAGACTGCAAATAGTTGTAAACACTGCCCAGTCCATCATCGGCTCTGACCTCCCTAACATCGAGGGAATCTATCAGTCGCTGCCCAAAAAGGCTGCCAGCCATGCGAATCATGATGCCCCATTTAAGCTTGTCCCATTTGCCTGCAAATGGATTGTGTTTACAGGTCTGTTATACGCTGCCGCAAGTAGGAATTTCATTGTTCCATTGTCCATAAATATGATAATTGTACACTCTTGACCTAACTTATAATAACTAAATAACCCTATGGGGTAGATGCCGATAGCGGTGGGAAAGAAGCTGTTCTTATGCCTGAACTTAAATCTCTCTTTTTTTGTGGGGAGAGACAGCAAATAATGAATGATTATGGATTTGGATGTTATATTATGAGCTGGGACATAAGAGCAAAGTGAAATGTATTGCATTGCGCCTTTACTCCGTGATTCTGGGACTAGATGCCAATCCTCGTTACAATCACATTCTTTGCCAGAACCATGCGAGCCTGCAGTCAGCAGCGACATGGCTGTGAACACAAGGGGTGGAAATGATCCAGGTTCAGCTCAGTTAACCAGCTTCAGGGTGCGGTCTTCATGAATGGTTGCTGGCCAGAGGGACACCAACTGGATGCGGGGTGTGAAGGTGAAAGTTTACTGAGGTAGAGCAATGGCCTCTGTAAATAGTCACCAGTGCTGTGGACTCGGGCCGTTACCTGGTGGCGACTTCAATGCAGCTGCAATAATCCAATCTGGCAAGAATCTGATACTTTATCTGGAAGAAATACCTTGTAAACCTTTCTTTAAGCGAGCAATTGCAAGTGTGCCTATCACATGCATGATATGGAAAGGCGAAGCTGACTGCACGTGTGCCTCATACTGCAGTGTGTGGGTGGAGGAAACTGAAGGCTGAGGATTTTATTTTCTATTTACCAAACTAAAAAATATATCGGTCGCTCATCTCCTCTGGGAAAGTTTTTAGATGCACCGACGATCATTAGGCAGTCCAAGTACTTTGATCTCGTTGTGAAGTATTGCAGAAACGGACTGCTGTCTACACAAGAATTTGCCTTTGGCTGCAGTCATATTGTGTTAAAGTTAGCAGTGGCTGCAGAATCAGTTCACTGCTATTGCCTGAGACAGTCAGGGACAACAGGGACAGAGCTCCACATTATGTAGTGTCTGTGTTACCACATTATTTAGTGTCTGTGTCTAAGCACAACCTCTTTCTGAAGTTCCAAAACAACCTCTTAAGTAAGTTTCTAAACCTAGTTCGGAACTGGATGGACTTATTTATATCATGACAATTGAGTATTCGATGTATCCATGTACTTGGTTAGTTGCAAATAGTCAGTTTAATTATTGCATGAAGCTTACTTTCTCTTCCTCAGACTTTAGAATTTCATTGTCAAACTGCTTTCAACATTCTTCTCCGAGGTTTCAGATAATTTACACTCCACTCCTGCATTTTGAAGAGTGGAGGCATCTCTACCTGAAATATTTTTACCCGGGGTGTCTGTTGCATGCCAAGACCAGAGGGGCTTGGCAGAGTTGAGGTCCAATGGCAAGCAGGCCCATGATAATTGGGGATAATTCTCCATTGCACACACATGGAGAGAAACACAGACACTTCAGTTTTTTCTGACAACACCTCCATGTGGACACTCGGGCACAAGTTTAGCCCACACCCATTTCTAAACTTTCACCATTCACCCTACCCCCTTTCCTAACTCGTCTCCTTCTTCCTCCTTCTGTAACCTTCTCCGTTCTCATTCCCCTTTTCCTTTCAATCTCTTTTTTTTATCTATCCCTTCTCTGTGTCAGCAGTTATATCAAATAGTGAGAATAATCTTCAGTGCATGGTTGCTAGACACAGAAATCTGATTGCCTGCCCAGTGAGTGATGAACATGGTTCAGGACCAAGCAGAGATAGGGTGATAATGTGTCGCAAGGTCTCGACCCGAAACGTCACTCATTCCTTCTCTCCAGAGATGCTGCCCGTCCCGCTGAGTTACTCCAGCTTTTTTTGTCTATTGTCGAGAGGGCAATTATAGTGCCCTCCCTAGTGTTTGGGACAAAGACCCATCATTTATTCAAACCTCAGTCTGAAGAAGGGTTTCAAACGTTGCCTATTTCCTTCGCTCATTTATTTATTTGCCTCTGTACTCCACAATTTGAGATTTGTAATAGAAAAAATCACACGTGGTTAAAGTGCACATTGTCAGACCCTATTAAAGGCCATTTTTATACATTTTGTTTTCACCATGTAGAAATTACAGCTGTGTTTATACATAGTCCCCCCCCATTTCAGGGCACAGTAATGTTTGGGACACATGGCTTCTCAGGCATTTGTAATTGCTCAGGTGTTTTTAATTGTCCCCATAATGCAGGTATAAGAGAGCTCTCGGCACCTAGTCTTTCCTCCAGTCTTTCCATCACCTTTGGAAACTTTTATTGCTGTTTATCAACATGAGGACCAAAGTTGTGCCATTGAAAGTCAAATAAGCCATTATGAGATTGAGAAACAAGAATAAAAGTTTCCAAAGGTGATGGAAAGACTGGAGGAAAGACTAGATGCTGAGAGCTCTCTTATACCTGCCGTAAGATTTTTTTAAAGACTCTGCTTCCATTGCCCTTTGGGAGAGCAGTTTAAAGAGTCAGAAACCTCTTCAAGTGATTTGTATAAACCTTATTTTTGTCTTTTAAAAAGTGGTACAATGGTAGAGCTGCTGCCTTACAACAGCTTATCAAACACTTGTGTTTGGTCCTGACTATGGGTACTTTCTGTATGTAGTTTATACATTCTCCTTGTGATCATATGGGTTTTCTCCGGATGCACCGGTTTCCTCCCAGACTCAATTGGCTTCAGTAAAATTGTAAAATGTCCCTAGTGTGTAGGATAGTGCTAGTGATCGCTGGTAGGTGTGGACTTGGTGGGTCAAAGTACCTGTTTCCATACTGTATCTCTAAAATCTAAAAGTCTAAAGTAAAATGAGTGGCTCTTTACATGTAAATAATGAGCCTAGTTCTAGTTGCTCCCGCAAAAGGAAACGTGCTTTCTGCATCTATCCTTGCAAGAGCTCCTCGGAAGCTTGTGTGTTTCATCAAGTCCCCTCTCCTTCTAAACACCAATGAATATGACTTTGCCTGTCCAACTTTTTAAGCCAACCTATCCCTTCCAGGTATTCATTTAGTGAACCTATCTGGACTAGTTTCAAACATCAATATGCTTCTTCAATCCAACCTCAGCAATGGAAATCAATGGGCCACCACTTGCACTGCCATGTGCTTGTTTCGTAATTGTGATTTTGCACAAATTTCTAGTTTTTATCTTTTATCTTTTCACTGTCTTATATAATATATGTTTTGTGTGTCTGTCTGATTCTATGTGCTTGTAATCCTGCTGTAAGCAAAATCTCCATTGTTCCTCTACCACATTGTATTTATGCACATAACAGTAATCGGGCATCTGATCTATCCTGGAAACGGGGAGCAGTCCTGAAGTACTATCAGACTGTCTTTGATTGGACTTTACTGACTTTACCTTGCGCTAAACGTTATTTTCTTCTCCTGTATTTGTGCACTGTGAATGACTCGATTGTAATCATGTATTGTCTTTTCATTGAGTGGTTAGCATGCAACCAAAGCTTTCAACTGTACCTCGGTACATAGAAACACAGAAATTAGGTGCAGGAGTAGGCCATTCGGCCCTTCGAGCCTGCACCGCCATTCAATTTGATCATGGCTGATCATCCAACTCAGTATCCCGTACCTGCCTTCTCTCCATACCCCCTGATCCCCTTAGCCACAAGGGCCACATCTAACTCCCTCTTAAATATAGCAATATAACATATGACCATAAACTAAACTACACTGAACTGAAATACTCGATTGAAATAAGGATACCAATTGTGTGCACATAATTCCCCATCTATGGGTCTCATGCCCAATATAACTAAGATAACTCTCTCTTCTTTAGTATTCAGATCCCCTCACAGTAAACAAAAGTAATCTGTTACCTTCCCTTGTTCCTTTCTGCACCTTTTTGTTAAAGATCTGGGTTTAGAAGGATGATGGGGTCCTCATTGAAGCTGACCGAATAGTGACAGGCCTGGATAGGGTGGATGTGGAGAAGTTGTTTCCAGTGGTGGGAGAGTCCAGGACCAGAGATCAGCCTCAGAATAATAGGAAGTACCTTTAGATAATGAGGAGATGAGGAGAAATGTCTTTATTCAGAGGATGGTGAATTTGTGGAATTCACTGTCTCATAAGGTTGTGGAGACCATCAATGGATATTTCTAAGTTGGAGATTGACAGATTCCTGATTAGTACGGGTGTCAGGGTTATGGGGAGAAGCCAGGAAAATAGGGTTGAGATTCTCAACTTGAGAGCAGACGATAGATCAACCATTATTGAATGGCGGAATAGATTTGATGGGCCGAATGGCCTAATTCTGCTCCTATAACTTATGAACTCTACTTACCTTGGCAGGTGTGGGTCAACTGGTGGCATTCTTTAAAACATACCACTCATGTCGCTGGTGAGTGACCTGGTCAGTTACTCCAGCACTTTGTGTTTTACTCAGGATTCCAGCATCTGCAGCTCCTTGAAGTCTCCAGTCTTGTCTTCATGTGTTGCACCTAAAACATGAATATTAAAGCTCCCACGATGTTTGGCTGTTTTACATGTGCAGGGGCATAAGTTTCACTTTAATTTAACTTTACAGTTGTACCTCCAATGTACATTTTTTTTATTATAGGAGAAGCACCATAGATTAATCTACAGAGCAAAGAAATGGAAATATAATTATATTAAAGCCAATATTTTATTTAAATGAACATTTTAAGGCAAATGTTAACAATCTATTAATTACATAAACCATGCTTAAAACAATAAACTACACAAATGCATACAGAATTAAAGTACAGGATATAGTGTAGACTATATTCCAGTAATATTGAAGAATTTGATATTTTTTAGTGTAACAACCATTGCCATCGATTTTATTTGGAAATTCACAAAAGTGCAATAAAGGGTGTCATATTTATGGTGTTAGGCTATTGTGATTATGCTTCTGTAATCACATATATACCATATAACAATTACAGCACGGAAACAGGCCATCTCGACCCTTCTAGTCCGTGCCGAACACATAATCTCCCCTAGTCCCATATACCTGCGCTCAGACCATAACCCTCCATTCCCTTCCCATCCATATAACTATCCAATTTATTTTTAAATGATAAAAACGAACCTGCCTCCACCACCTTCACTGGAAGCTCATTCCACACAGCTACCACTATCTGAGTAAAGAAGTTCCCCCTCATATTACCCCTAAACTTCAATCCCTTAATTCTCATGTCATGTCCCCTTGTTTGAATCTTCCCTACTCTCAGTGGGAAAAGCTTTTCCACGTCCACTTTCTCTATCCCTCTCATCCTTTTTAAAACCTCTATCAAGTCCCCCCTTAACCTTCTGCGCTCCAGAGAATAACGACCTAACTTATTCAACCTATCTCTGTAACTTAGTTGCTGAAACCCAGACAACATTCTAGTAAATCTCCTCTGTACTCTCTCTATTTTGTTGATATATAATCCTCCCTCTTATTCTTTCCTTTTGGACTTAGAGCTATCCTTATTGTAATGTAATATCTTCATTGCATTTATATACGCTGCGAAACATAGCAAGTAAAGTTATGGAAGATGCTTAAAATGTGATATGTTATTATAAATCCACGGCACAGTCTCAGCAGATTTGCACTGCACCGTTCCGAAGCTGCCAGTATCCCACAGTGAGGGGGAGCGATTGTTTAAAATCATTCTTCCACAGTGCAATTGGAAGCCAGATTTAAATTCAGACTGGACAGGTCGGTTTTGATGGGTTTAGAAACGTAATGGCAAAATTAAAACAAGAGCAGGTCTCGTTATTTAAAAGCAGCTGGATCAAAATTATTTGCTTTGAAATGAGAGAGAGGTTGTCCCTCTGTTCCTTGTTGTTTCCAGCTTTCAAAACACAACGATGCAAATAACTAAACATTTATATGGAATCAAATTACAAACAATATTACTTACATAAAAAGGCAAATGCTACCTAATTAATTTGTATAATTCAATACATATCTAATCTGAGTTGTTATTAAAATAATGGAATAAATATTCTTGATATTTTGCATGCATTGAAACAATATTTTAAATTAAATTAACTGAATGCAGAATGTGTACATTTGGCTGATATATGAAAATCAAATCTAAATACAAGGCATTTTAAGAGGCAATATTACCGTGCAAAATGGTGGAATGAACGTAAAGGAATGGTTTCAAAATATATCTATTTCCTAATTTTTGCAATAGAACTAAGATTAACATTTCACTCGTGGGAAGTTGTTTGATCAAGTGGTGATGAAGCAATTTCTTTATTAAAAACCTCATCTTAAGAATTACTTACTTAGTTCCTCCCACACTGAGTGCATTGGGCAGCAAGCTTTAGCTATTCTGTTCGGTTATGTGCGATGTCTTCCACCCTCGATAGGCTTGCGATCTGGGCTTCCAAATCCTTCTGGAATGTTCGCCTCCATGTTAGTTTTGGTCAGCCTCTTTTCCTGTCATTGCCATGTCATTGCTATCTTAGGTACATGTTCTGGTGACATTCTGAGTACATGTCCTGCAAATTTCATCCTGCGTCCTGTCCTATGTCCTGGCTGAGAAGCTTTGGTGCAGTTTCACGGTAGATCTCCTCGTTTGTGATATGGTCTGTAGCTAGTCTTCAGGATCTTCCACAAGCGTTGTTGGATTGCATCCAATTTATTTTTCATCTTCACATTGATTCTCCATGTCTCAATGACATATGGGGCTGTAGGTAGGACTATGGACTGGAAGAGCTTGACTTTTAGCATCATGGATATCCCAAGACCATATTGGCTGCATTTGTTTGAAGATTGATGCAGCTTTACCAATTCAGGAGTTGATGTCGACCTCTACATCTCCATCTACTGTGAACATGCTGCCAAGATGGGTAAATCTTGTGGTGTTTTCCACAGGTTCCCCATTGATTATCAGTTGGTCTATTGGCTGCTGGTCTCCAGTCTGCATCATCTTAGTCTTCTGGCGGGGGTGGGAGATTGCAACCTTCACGTGGTCTGCTCTGTTTCAACTAATGCAATCAACCTGGTGTGCACAATCAAATAGAACAAGTTTTCCTACAACTTTAGGCTGTGCATGCCAAACGCAAGAAGAAGTCTTCTGGCAGCTGATCTTTAATCCAACCTTTGATGCATAATCCTCCAGAGTGGTTGTCATCTCTTGAAGGGTGTGTCTCGACTCTGCTAATCGTGCAATGTCATCGGCAAAATCTAGGTCTGTGAGGCGTCTTTCTGTTCTCCACGGTATTCCAAAGTCGGGTTTGTTCATTTTCTTCCGCATAACATAGTCGATTGTGACAATAAACAGTAAGGGATAGAAGGCAACCTTGTCTTACCCCTGTGACAATGTCAAATAATTCTGTGTTTCCTGAATCAACCTGGATGTAGCAACTGGGTCACTCGTAAAGGTTCTTGAAGATGTTGATAGATGATAGGTGCAGGAGTAGGCAATTCGGTCCTTCAAGCCAGCACCGCCATTCAAAGTGAGCATGAGTGAGCATGGTTGATCATCCCCAATCAGTACCCTGTTCCTGCCTTCTCTCCATATCCCCTGACTCTGCTATCTTTAAGAGCCCTATCTAGCTCTCTCTTAAAAGTATCCAGAGAACCGGCCTCCACCGCCCTGAGGCAGAAATTTCCACAGTCTCACAACTCTCTGTGAAAAAGTGTTTCCTCGTCTCCGTTCTAAATGGCTTGCCCCTTATTCTTAAACTGTGGCCCCTGGTTCTGAACTCCCCCCGGCATCGGGAACATATTTCCTGCCTCTAGCGTGTCCAAACCCTTAATAATCTTGTATGTTTCAATAAGATATCCTCTCATCCTTCTAAGCTCCAGAGTATACAAACCCAGCCACTCCATTCTCTCGGCCATTATGAAAGCCTCTGGGATGCCAAAAACTTTAAGAACACCTAGACAGACACAAAATGCTGGAATAACTCAGCGGGTCAGGTCAGGCAGCATTCCTGGAGAAAAGGAATGGGTAATGTTTTGGGTTAAGACCCATTTGCAGTTCCTCTCGACACATTGTCTTCAGATTGTTCCCGATGTTAGGGAAGTCCAGGACAAGGGGTCACAGCTTAAGGATAAGGGGGAAATCCTTTAAAACTGAGATGAGGAGAACTTTTTTCACACAGAGAGTGGTGAATCTCTGGAACTCTCTGCCACAGAGGGTAGTTGAGGCCAGTTCATTGGCTATATCTATGAGGGAGTTAGATGTGGCCCTTGTGGCTAAGGGGATCAGAGGGTATGGAGAGAAGGCAGATACGGGATACTGGGTTGGATGATCAGCCATGATCAAATTGAATGGCGGTGCAGGCTCGAAGGGCCGAATGGCCTACTCCTGCACCTAATTTCTATGTTTCTATGTACCGATCCTATGGTGTCACTGGTCTTAAAAAAAAAAACAAGGGATGAAATTAACCAGGAACCTTCCATATGGGAGGATCCTGGGCAACCACTAAACCACTTTTGGTCTACAGTAACCGAAAGGGTAAATAGAAGAGAAACCTGTTAACTCTGTGATTAGCTACGGGATAAATGTGGATTTGGACTCCAGAACATCCTGTGTACGTCATATATTGACTTAGTATTTTTTACATCTACCTTAGATAGTCCTTTGGTTTAACACCTCATCCTATATCCAGTGGTACTAGAAACACAGTACTTTCTCGTAGTGTATAGTATATCAGGTCAGGTCGGGTTGGGGGGAGCTCCCCCCCCCCCCCACCAAGGGTACCATGACATCCCGTGCTACTTGCTCCATGGTTGGATAGTCGGCGACTAAACTGTCTCCCCCACCTGGTTTGCCAGGTGAGGAGGGGGCTGTGGACCCCCAGCAGGACCAAAAACAAGACCTGTCAAAGGGTGGATGAGCTAGCGAGCCAACTGCCATCCACATTTCAGTAGAAGTTGCGATCACTGTCGTGCATAGCATTGTAAGGAACGATGATAAAGCACACACACAAATCCTATACTTCCAGCAGCGGAAGGTCTGGATATTTAATATTAGGATCAGAATAGAAACATAGAAAATAGGTGCAGGAGGAGGCCATTCGGCCCTTCGAGCCAGCACCTCCATTCATTGTGATCATGGCTGATCGTCCCCTATCAATAACCCATGCCTGCCTTCTCCCCATATCCCTTGACTCCACTAGCCCCTAGAGCTCTATCTAACTCTCTCTTAAATTAGAGGAATGAGCAGGAAGATAGTCGGGCCATTGGATTATCGGTAACGGAAGATGGTGACCTATCATTGTAATGTCAGGTCAGCCATTGATAAGGTGAAGTGATCCACTGGGTGACAGACAGAAAGAAATGGAGCAATTTTAAGGCTTATTGAACAATATATACAGATTATATAAAATAGATGTTTAAAAATCTGGAATATAAACCAGCTATTGGCTTTGGATATGCAATAAGGAATATTTTGAAAATTTTTGCCCTGCCCTTTCAACATGTTCCAATATTCAGGAAAATCCACGGACTCCCTGGACGTTAAGTAGGATCCCCAAAATAAATTAACATGAAATAAAAATGCAAGTTCATGATATGTTTGGAATTGGCTTTATATCTGGTTGATGGCATGAAAGGAATATTTTTCTATTGAACAGAATGTTGTAGTTAAACCAAATAATGCAAACTTAATTGAAGAACCATCCTATAGTTAATATGTCACCTCTACAATGCACAATAATGGAATCTTAAAATAAGTTGCAAAGCTTTTTTGAGCAAAGGGGAACCTTAATTGGATACTTCTGTATTTTGCTTTCGTTACTTCTGATTGCTTAATGTAAGCTGGCTCTCTATTTTTTGGTGTCCTGCTTCTTTAATGATACATTAGCTAGCTTTAGTTGAACTAAGATCACAACAAAACAAAAAGAAAACATTGCCATTTACCAGTGCTCTGTGGTAGGCCATTCTGTTTTGGTTGGTTCCTGCACATTTTTAGGTCTCTTTCTGAATTGAGGAAAAAAGATTTATCTCTGCTGGAAGAAACAGCTTTTATATCTGATAAAGAAAAGAAATGTACTTACAAGGCTTCAACATAATTTAGTTAGATATCCCGGGTTAATTCACTGCTAAATTATACAGCAATTACAATTGCATTCCATATAAATAGATACTGGGTATTAGAATATTTATGGATAAAAGTATAGAGATACGTTTTTCATGGCTGCCAACATTGGGTGTTGAGAGTGAGAAATTGGGAGGGAGCGTAGCGACTGAGGGGGAGAGGGTGTGGAGAGGGGTTATTTCCCCCCCCCCCCCCCCCCCCCCCCCACGGTAGGGAGCTTTCACATTTTTCAGCTTGAAATTGTGCAATCTGGTGCATACTGTAGTGAGTCTTTTAACTTACATTTGAATGCAACATTTATGCTTCAAATTGGATTAGCTATGAATAAGGTTAGGCTAAATTACATTCCTAATTACATTCCGCAGTAGAGCCAGGTTCTGATCAACAGGTGCAGCACATGAATGACCTTGGTGTATTCATGTATGGAAATCAGATTATGATTCACGAGAGAGAGATGTTCTGCACAAATCAATCGACCTTACCCTTTAGACAAAAATAATGCCACATATTCAACTGTATATGGTTCAATTAAATTAAGATGTATATGTAAAACCGGAATATCCAGAGAAAACCATGTGGTCATAAGGAGAATGTACAAATACTGTACGGACAGCACCCGTAGTCAGGATCAAATCTGGGTCTGTGGTACTGTAAGGCAGCAACTCTACCGCTGTGCCACCCCATTAAATTATTTTTTCTGTAATATTTATTATGGTGTCGCCTCTATAAAGATGAACACATGATTCTGATTTCTGTCCTTAGTTGGATAACATGCATCTCCCATCATTGTGTTTTATGCTGGTTTTCAACCTCTTTAGTCTGAAGGTCTCGACCCGAAACACCACCTATTCTTTCTCTCCAGAGATGCTGCCCGTCCTGCTGAGTTATTCCAGCTTTCAGTTTAAACCACCATCTGTAGTTCCTTCCTACACTCTTTGTAAAGCAAAACAGGTCCTATTCTCATATTACAGGACTCTCACTTAACCTTTTTCCCTGTTGCCAGCTGGGCAACCTAGGCAGTTTTTTAAGTTGCCAAATGACAGTTTAGGTGGTCATTTAAGATGGCTTGCATGACGCGTGCGATAATGTGCTTGGACGAAGTGCGTAGTTACCGGTCGGAATTATGGTCAATGAAACATTCACATATTATTTCTGCTTCAAATAAAGTCACAAACTAAACATATTCACCACAATGACATGCAGCAAAATTATAATACAGTATCTCAACTCTTTTTACACGTTGCAATTAATGCAATTTCTATTATTTCTTTCCACTTCCAAACAAAAATGTGGTTGGATTATTCAGCTTATGATTAACCTGTGTCAATAAATCCTGGACCTTGATAACATATATGCTTAACCATGCACACTACATATTGATGCAAGCATGTTTTCTGTGAAGGACCGAAAATTATCATGACGTGGCCATAGCATGGGCCGTTATTGCTATTGGTACAGAAACACTCTCGCTTCCCACATAATTTATCCACAACAAAATATACAGGTTGCAAAGAAATATCAAAACTACATTTTGATATTTGGCGGTGGTTTACATCAAGATCCTGGGGGTGGGGAGAGGAGGAGGAGGGAGAGGAGTGGGGGAGGTAGCGAGTGGGGGATAGAGGGAGAGGAGAGCAGTGGGAGAGGTGTGGAGGGAGGGGGTGGGGGGGGTGGGATGGGGAGTAAGAAGAGGGAGGGTGAAGAAGAGAGAGCGGGTGCTGGGGGATGGAGGGATGAGGGACGGCGAGGTAATGGAGGGGGTGGCGGAAGAGAGAGGAGGGAGTGAGCGGATGAAGCAGGGGAGGGTGGGGAAAGGGAGGATAATAGAGGAGGGGAATAGGGGACTGAAGAGGGGGAGTGAGATGCGTTCACATTCATCTTATATTTTACAAGTTATTGCCATTTTAAACTTTAAAAACGCTGCAGTCGCGCTCCCACTTGCCGGCCGCGACTACGCAGTTGGGTGAGTGTTGACTTGACTCGCTTCACAATGGGGATCACTGGCGTCACAACGTGAACCTGCGCCTGCGCAGTTGGAGGCTATGGGTGAGTGGTGGAATATTACATTGAGGGAACGGACCCAACGGGTCTGCACTCGGTCTAGATTTGCAATAAAAATTGTGCCTGCAACCATATTTTTTTGTTGTTGTTGTTGGTTTTGTATGTCTGATTTTGACTTTAAAATTGAATGAAAGACAAAAGAAGTAGAGCAAGATATATGAGGAAGAAAGTTCTTCAAACAGAATAATTGAGAAAGCATATAGTTATTTCATTCTATTTTATTTATTTTCTGAAGCAGTGAGTCAGCGTGTGTCCACATATCCATCGTTGTCTCTGTACTGTACACCACATATCCATTTATTTTGTAGGTCACTATATGATTCTGAAAGCCATGGATAAATCCATCGTTAAACCGTAGTTTGTTTCTCAAATCCCAGTTTAGAAATTGTATTGTGAGAATATATCTGGTAGCAAATAGGACACATTTACAAAAATATGAATTAAATATGGTGGATTTCGCAGCTGACTGCATATTTCAATGGCTGATATTATGTTTTTCTATTTTCATCCGCAAATGCATTGAACCCATGTAAATCATGCAACAAATGTAAACGGTCCTCATTAAAAAAAATTTCCACTGCCTAATGTGTAATTTAAGACAACCAGATGTGCTTCCCCCTATTAGTAATATAGTACTTCAGACCATGAGATAAAAGAATGAAAGAGATTACTGACTGTGTAAAACAGAAATATGGATGATTAGCAGTGATAAGAAAAGGGTCTGTAAAAGATCAGATACCTTCAGTGTTCTACATTGAATATATTATTGGAAAAAGAAATGAAGGTAAAGTTAATACAGTTGGAACTGAATCTGATCTATAATTAGAAATCGGTGAGTAATTAATGAGAAAAGGGATTTAGTTGCTGTGATCCCAATTCTAATTAATTGCTTAGATAAATTACGGGATTACATAAATAATCAATCTCTTACTTCTGAAACTTTTAGCATAATTATTCAATAATGTATTTTGTCATCTAATATTCTAAAATGCTTTGAAAGGTTGATTTCTCCCCCTCATTTAGTAATCTGGTGATATTAGTGGCTGTTAGAACTCTTTTCCTTTATTGTGCATATCTAGTGCCGTGCCAGCATCAATAAATCATCCATTCATAACTGAGTAGAAGAATTTATAAAGTGCTCCTTAGAGATATTGTTTGGAAACTCCATCTCGCATCAAAGGAATTAAACACAGCAATACAGGCCAAAGACCAACAAAAGACTTGAGACCTAAAGAACAGATGCTTGGAGGAAGGTACCCAGGAGGTCCAGCAATCTGCTAATAATCACAGTATATTTAATCAATTCAGGATAATCAATGTGGTGGTGGTGGTGGGGATGAAAATATGAGGAGAATAAAATAAGATTAGTGTAGAATTTGTGTAAAAGAGTGAGGGAGGATTGTTGTGAATCGGGTGAAGTTAAGAAAAAGGACAATTTCCATGGTGAATCTCTCTTTGATTCAGTGACTCCACAATCTCAAATCCTGTTGAAGTTAACAGTATTGATTAGCAGGTCCAAGAATCTACCAATTATTTTTGGGTCTCTTCTGTTTGTTTGTTTTTGAAAAAGATGTGTTACTTTGAGCAATTCCTCAGTTCCTCGAGTAAGAATGATAACAATGTTATGCTTCTGAAAATAAAAAAATAAAATAAATGAACACATGAATGATGAAGGAATGAAAAGAAGCCTTAGGACAAATACATTTTTTTCAACCATACATCCACCTCCCAACCTGGGCTGGTCTGATATTGTCATGGGCTAAAGTAACCTTGACTCAAAAAAGGTGTGAGAAGATTTTGCCGTTTCAAACCTGAACTCAAATGGCATTGAGGGGAAAGCCTTACACAAAGGAAGATGGTTTTGATTGTTGTTGATCAATTATCCTCGCCTCAGGACATACAAATAAGAGCAAGCGGTGGCACTGATCCCTCAAGCCTCCTCTGCCATTCAATATAATCATGGCTGATCTATCCCAGGCTTTATATTCTCTTCTTTGCTGGCTCCCCATAGCCTTCAATTCCTTGATCTTCCAAACATTTATCCACCTCCGCAGGTCACTGCCTGTGAAACAGCAACTCAAGAAGCTGCACCACTGTGTCCCCTGTACTTACTTATTTACTGCCTATTGTGCCTCCTGGCTTGTAGGGCAGCAACATAGGTCCTCCGTTCCTGTGTGTTCTGGGCTATCTTCTGGACACTACCCCAGGTCAGGTTCATTGTTTTAATTTCCTCCTCTACAGTTCGACGCCAGGTGGTTTTGGTTCCTCTTTTCCTTTTCCCTTCCGGTGTCCAGTGCAGGGCTATTCTTGGGATGCTGTGTGGTTCTCCTCTCAGTATATGGCTAATCCAGTTCCAGCGCCTTCTCATGATGATGGTGTCCATGCTCCCTTGTTGGCATTGAGCAAGGAGATCTTGGTTGGATATGGTGTTTGGCCAAAATAGCCTAATGATTCTTTTCAGGTTCGTAGTATGGAAGACTGACAGCTGGTTGACGTCGCTCGCTCTCATTCTCCAGCATTCCGAGCCATATAGGAGGGTGGAGAGGACACAGCTCTGGTATAACTTCAGCTTGGTCTTGGTACTGTATTGCTGGGACTGCCATACATTGTTTAGCATTCTGAAAACATTCCTAGCCTTGTTTAGCCGGTTCTTGGTGTCATTGTGTGCTCCGCCATCGTGTCTGACTTTGCTACCAAGATAGGTAAACTCCTCAGTCATGGGAAGATCGTTTCCATTCATTCGGATTGTCAAGGGGTGTTGGATGTTTAGTGTCATTACTTCAGATTTTTTCTAGTTTATCTTCAGGCCAATTTGTTGTGCAAAGTCACTGAGACGGGATGTTTTTTCCTGCATGTGTTTGTGAGTGTGTGAGACCAGAGCCAAGTCATCGGCAAAATCAAGGTCTTCCGATGCTGAGAAGAGGGTCCATCGTATGCCGCTTGCTTGGTCTTCGGTTGTCTGACGCATCACCCAGTCAACAACAATATTGAAGAGTAGTGCCGACATCACACACCCTTGTCGGACCCCTGTCTTCACCTGGAATGTGTGGTTCCATAGTACTGTTCCCCACTCTGCAAGAGAAGTTGTCGTAGAAGCTCTTAATTACTTCGGCCATATGCTGTGGGATCCCACACATTCGTAGTTAGAAAACACACCAAACACAGGCTGTCTCGGTGGATGCTGTCAAATGCTTTCTTGAAATCAACAAAGTTGATGTATATCTGTCTCTGCCACTCTGTGCACTGTTCTATAATGTTACGAAGGGCAAATATCTGGTCAATGCATCCCCTCCCACCACAAAATCCTGCCTGTTCTTTCCTGAGCTGTTTGTCTGCTACTTCTGAGATGCGTTGTATAATAATCTTTGCCAGAATCTTGCTTGGAATTGATAGAAGTGATCCCTCTCCAATTGTTACACAAGATTGATCTCTCTCCAAAAGTTGCCTTTTTTTGGTATCCTAATGATGACTCCTTCTGACCAGTCATCAGGTATATCCTTTCCCAAATAGCTGTGAAAAGTGGTACAAAAACTTCAGCTGCAAGTTCTGGGTCTGCCTTAAACAGTTCTGCATTGAGGTTATCTTGGCCTGGGGTTTTTCCACTTTTGAGAGACTTAATGGCTGTAACAATTTCCTCCTTAGCTGGTGGTTCAGTGCTAATGTCCAGGCCATCCTCTGCTTGTTGGGTGTTAGCCTTTATTGTTGGCGGTGCTCTATTCAGTACTTCATTAAAGTGTTCCGCCCAGCGAGCTTCTTGTTCTGCTTCTGTTGTTAGAGGCCGGCCCTTTTTGTCTACAATTGCTGTCTCAGTGGTTCGACGATTTTTGCCACAGATTATCTTGGTTATCTTGTAGACCTTCCCTTGCTCCCCTTTCCCAGCTGCATCTTCTGCTTGATTAGCAAGATCTTCCAGGTACGCCCGTTTGTCAGCTCTGGCTTTCCTCTGAACTGCTTTGTTTGCTTCTTGGTACTGCATCTCGTATCTTTCTTGCAGCCGTTTGGACTTTGTCTCATTTATTTGCTTCTTTAATTGTTTACCTATTTTCAGTGCTTTGTCATGTGTGTTCAGTCATCCACTCCTTTTTTGTCTTCTGCTTAAACCCCAGGCAGGCTTCACTGGTTTTCACATAAGCTATTTTGGTTTGTTCCCACACAGTATTAATATCATTTGCATTTGGCTCTGTGTGATCATCCATATCTGCTAGTGCCTGAAACCTGTTCCTTAATTGTAACACAAAAGAGCCTTTCACTTTTGGGTCATGTAGTTTCTCAACGTCAGACTGTTGCCTGCTGTCTTTTTGCTCCCTGTTTTCCTCAGTTTTACTTTGAGAACAGCCGGGACTAGGTGGTGGTCATTACCAACATCAGCTCACCCTAACATCAAGTAATGAGCATCTCCATGTGCTGTTAATCGTCAAGTGGTCTACCTGATTCTTATCCTTTCCATTTGGCGAGTACCATGTCAGTTTGTGGATGTCTCTGTGCGGAAAGAGGGTCCTTCCGTTACTAGGTTGTAAGTGGTGCAGAGTTCTATTAGTCTCTCTCCATTCTCATTCATAGTACCACAGCCCTTCCCCTCCCCCACAGCTCTATCCTGGTCTGTGTTGTTGTTTCCAACCTTGGCATTCAGGTCCCCCATCACAATCTTCATGTCATGTCTTGGTGTGTTTTCTAGCTCGGCCTGTAGTTGCTCATAGAATTCATCCTTAACATTATCAACACTATTGTTTTCATTGGAGCATGACACTGAATGATGAATGTATTAATTTGCTTCCCCCCCCCCCCATTCTGATCTTCATGAGTCTCTCCATTCTATTGACAGGTTCCCACTCTGTCAAACTATTCTCTACTCATTTCTTTAAAATGATGGTTACTCCTTCTCTGTGCTTCTCGTCATACCTTGCTGAGTACAACACTGTCTCCCCTGTGTTGTTTCCTTCAGTTGCTGTTTCCGTAACATATTTGTTTTACGAGACGGGGCTGTTAGCCCTGTGCTCATGAAAAAGCTACTTATCTTAACTACTAAACCAGGTTCGCTTCTTAATAAACAGACACCACACAAACTGTTTGGTAGACCAGTTCAAAACTTTACTTAACATCGGCCGATGGAAGGGAGGGAGAACTCCAGTCAAGTGACCAACACAGACACTTGACTGTGCTCAGCCACCTTCCCTGAACAACAGTATTACATTGCCTTAAATAGGGTTTTTTTACCCCCGCTTATCACATTCCACAGACATTAGTCATGGTCAGAGGTACTGGAAAAGGTTTCCACAGAATGCATCACATCAAACCTTTTTTTTACATGGTACAAGATATACTAAAAACATTGTCCATTTGTTTATCTCCAAATAGACCACCCCAGCTCTCTTCGCTGCTTCCTCTGTCATTTGGTCCCTCATAAACATAGGTAATTTGTTTACAAAGATGTGACTGTTTATTTCTCTCTTCCTTTATTGCCTCCTCCCCCATAAACATTGGTCATTTGGTTTATGGCATCTTACTTTCAAAGATATCTCTCTAGCTCCTTCACTTGGGAGACAATGTTATCTCACACACCCCGCAACCTGAGGAAAGCCTAATTTGACACTAAATATAAGCTGTAAGCTAGCCCAGAAACCAATTTAATATCTTCTTATATTTTTAACTAAAACTCGGCTTCATCACTCAACCTCCAACCTGGAGGACCGGTGGATCGCACTTCGTCTCACCTCTACCCTTTGACCTGCCCAGCATGGGAGACCCTAACAGGAGACTAATCTCCCGCTGGCATAGCTCTCTAGGGGTCACTGAGACACACAAGCTCCCCGACCACGACAAGGTTGCAATCAAACGGGGAGCCCCCATTCCCCTGTTCAACGATGAGCATCCTTTGTCGTTGCAAATGGCTAAGTTACATTTAGTTTCCCACCTTAGTCATTAATATGCTACCTTTTTGCACTTTCAATTGATCTTTTTGATGGTTCATAATATAGTGATTTATGTATCGAGTGAATATTTTATTTATTGACTTATGATGCATTAAAATGAATATTTTACATTAATTCCACTTACTATTCTGGAGACTCGAGGAACAGCTGTTGTTGAAAATTTAATGATTAAAAGCATCCCCTTTAGCAGAACAGAATTCAAGGCTGCAGCAGAATGAAATATGATTAGATACACATTCACAAGAACATGGAATGTACTGTTCGGTCTGCTGATATAGCTTTTTTTTTTTAATTATTTAAGCGCGCCTGATGTTTAAAAAAAGTTTTGGTAAAGAAGGTCTAGTTGTGTGAGGTTTCCCCCTCAATGCCATTTGAGTTCAGATAATTTTAATATGGTGTTATCAAAGCATCTCCTTTTTGCAGATCAAGTGATTTACTGGCTATAATCCTGCATTTGAAACCCAGTTTAGATCAGTTGTCAGGTAGTCTTGTGTAACCCAGCCTCTTCCACATGTCATTGCACCTGATCCAGAAGCATAGAATTCTCGTCTCCACTTTATGATGTTGAATTTACACGGGATTTTCTTACTCGTCCATTGTAATGGTCGTTACCCTTTATAGCTTCCATAGTGCTTCCTGTCATAGCTTCCATAGTGCTTCGTGTTACAACATCATAAACAACAACGGGCATGGAAAAAATGTCCACTGACAATTATCCTGTGGGTTTACAAATTACTTGATTGCAAGTAAATAAATACAGTTTCACATTACCAGCATTGTAAGAACGGGCACATTGTGAAGAAAATTGAGAGAGTTAACTCCAAGCAATGACACTCAGAGCTACATCCCAAAGATGTAGGTATGGTGGTACAGCAGTAGTGACCCGGGTTCGATACGGACTACGGTTGCTGTCTGTATGGAGTTTGTATGTTATCACCGTGCCCTGCGTGGGTTTTCCCCGGGTGCTCCAGTTTTTCCCCACACTCCAAAAACGTACTGGTTTGTTGGCTAATCGGCTTGGTAAAATTGTAAATTGCCCCGAGTATGTGTAAGATAGTGTTAGTGTACGGGGATCGCTGGTTGGTGCCGGCACGGTGGGCCGAAGGGTCTGTTTCTATGCTGTATCTCTAAACTAATCTCTAAACTAAAAGAGACTAAACTAAATATTAAAAGACGAAGGAAGGCAAAAAGGAGCTGAGAACAAATGAACAAAAAGAGATTTCTGGGATTTTTTTGTTCAGTCCAGAAGGTTGGACCTCATGGGATCCAAGGCATGTTGACGATTTGGATCAAAAACTGGCTTGTTGATAGAAGACAGAAGGTGATGGTGAAGGGCTGCTTTGTGATTGAACGCCTGTTACCAGTGACAACAGGGATTAATAGTGAAATCCTTGCTATTTGTTATATGCATTAACAACTTTGATGTGAATGTCGGAGGTACGATTAGTAAACCCGCAAATGACACCAAAATGGATGGTGTTAAAAGTGAGAAAAAGAGTCGGCCTACGGAATGATTTTGATCAGCTGATAATTTGAGCAGAGAAATGGCAGATATAATTTAATCCTTACAAAGTGTGAGGTGATGCATTTTTCTGGGTCAAAGAAAGGTAGTGCATATGCCATGAAGTGAAAATCTCTAGGGTGTATTAAGGATTAAAAGGCCAAAGATCCCAGTTATACCCTCAAAACCTCTCCCGGATGAGGTATCACTGTGACCTGTTTGCAAGAGTAGCTACTTCAAAAAGAAAGTAAGAAGCCTTCTCTGAGGTATATAGGTCTTATTTCTGTCTTGGAATTTCTGATGTCCCTTTTTGGTTGACCTTGTGTGCATGCCCTAGCTCCATATTGTGTAACCTTGAAAGCTCTGACAGTGAATTTGATGCAGTGAATCGATGGCCTGATCACATCAAATGTTCACATTCATGGTCTCGGAAGATGTAAGAAGATTAATTGTCCCCTCTTTGAAAGCGCATTGACTTGCCTCCCATTTTTAACATTGGTTGTGGCAATTTCCAGTATGCAGCTGCGTAGTTTATGATGGTGGTATGTTAGAGTAGATGTAGAATTACAGGCAGTAATTACAAGTCCTACTACAAATCTAATCGTGCATTCCAGCCTTGTGAATTCATGTTGGAACAATACAAAATCCCACATTTCTTTTGCAGCAGCAGAGAAGTAAAATTGCATAGTGTCACTAATGGTGTGCTGCCAATATCGTCAGCTGTTGGCTGCCAGCTGCCCTTAATCACCGACTTTAAGGTGTAAAATATGGCAGTAAAGATGGCAATAACTAGAATTGTGCACTTCTTGCTATCATAGTTCTTATTCAGCTAGCAGAATTTTACAGGACAGGAGGAGGCCACTTAGCCTGTCATATCAGTACCGACTGTTTGAAAGAACTGTCCCCAATTAAGGTAGCTTTTGACAGCACGCTGCCTGCATAACGTTATGAGATGATTCAGCAAGTGCACTTTCCCTTGGCGACTGTTTGATTTTAGACAATTTGTTGAAATATACACTTAACAGAAATACAAAAATGACTGAGTGTAAAAATAGTTTGGGAAATGTTATTTTATGTTTGCAGTATCAGAATAAGAGAATATTGAGACTGATAGTACCATTATCAACAGAATGGAGGATGGGAAATAAATCAACTCCAGAGTTGCACACTTCATTTAATTCAGACTTTCCCTGAAACAATGAACTGGCAGCTATCCATTAGATTCCTTTGTGATTATTGAAATAACTGCTTGTTGGTTAGTCGATATTAGCCTGTATTTGAGAATTTAGTGTGTTTAGTTTATATTGTCCATTTATTTTTTTTAATCTAATCTAATGAAAGTGATGTGGTATTTTAATTTTGGATGATAATTTAAACATGTCGTATTTATCGATCCCACCTGATTATCCTTTCCATTGAAGCTACAGATTATTATTTTTCTACATCACTTGAACAAATGCCCAAAAAGCATGAGTCTCACCAAAAAAACCATATTTATTGTCCTAATTGAAGATGATTTCTTGGAAAAAAGTCACGATTTATGCATAAAGTGACTACTAATTGTTGGTGTGAAAATTGATCAGGCTGGTAACACTATACTATTTTCTTGCAGTTATTCATGGTAGACAATGGCGCAGATGACTGGAGAATAGCCATGACTTATGAACGGATTTTTTTCATCTGTTTGGAAATATTGGTATGTGCTATTCACCCAATTCCTGGAAACTATACTTTCATATGGACAGCACGCCTTGCCTTTTCGTACACAACATCTACAGCAATAGCAGATGTGGATATAATCTTATCAATACCAATGTTTCTTAGGCTTTACCTGATTGCTAGAGTAATGCTGTTGCATAGCAAACTTTTTACGGATGCTTCATCAAGGAGTATTGGAGCATTGAATAAAATCAACTTCAATACCCGTTTCGTAATGAAGACTTTAATGACAATATGTCCAGGAACAGTACTGCTGGTTTTCAGCATCTCATTGTGGATAATTGCAGCATGGACTGTCCGAGCTTGTGAAAGGTAAGCAATTACTCTCACAGCTTTCACAATATTTAATTGTAAGATAGAGTTACATATTATTTCCAAATTCTGAATGACAATTTAATGCTCTAAATTTATTGTGCTTAATACTCTATATTACTCCTCTTTTATGATGGGCAGTTCAGTATCATTATAGCCTTTAATTATATTGAAATGCCTATATATCTGAAGACATTTTGAGCATGACAAAATGATATTTCTCAATTTCTTTCCTTAATTGTTTTGGGATTGTTAATTTTATTTGTTAAAACAATTAAGGATGAAATTAAGAAATAATCATTTTGTCATGCTCAGTGTCTTCAGACATGGACGGGTAAATGCTTAATTGAGCTGGTTTATCATTCATATTTTGGTGCTTCAAGAATATTTTGTTTAATTACATTGCCACAGTGTGAATCAACAACATACAGCATCCCTCAGTCAGAGGAAGGCAATGCCAAGTACCTCATTGGATGGAGGACAAAATGGACACTTAAGGAGAGAGGAGTGGACGAGTTTGAGGACATGAGGCAAAACAAGGATTTAAGGCACTCAAAAGTAGGGATGGTAGACATGTTGGTTTGAAGATTAGTATGCATTATGGAGCAGAGAATTGAGGTACATTGGGAGGTCGGAGAGAAGAGAGGTGTGCAAAATTACAAGTGTAGTGCATGTACTGGGGAAAGTGGGAGAAAAACATTGAGAGGATTTAAATGTGTGGATGCTGATCTTAAAATCAGTTTGCAGGAACCCAGGTGACCAATGGAGTTTGACAACGGTGAGTGATGAAAGATCAAAACTGTGTAAACAAGGATCAAGAACACTTCTTTCTTGACAAGTTATTATTAGAAGTCTGGCTTCCAAAATATCAACTTCAATACTCGTTTCGTAATGAAGACTTTAATGACAATATGTCCAAGAACAGTACTGCTGGCTTTCAGCATCTCACTGTGGATAATTGCAGCATGGACTGTCCGAGCTTGTGAAAGGATTCAAGTGACTTGGAATAACTGATCTGATAAGGGTAGGAAACTGAGTTTGGGTCAGTCCAACGACAAAGGATTTGCATTTCCTAGTATTTGTTGGTATTGATGTTGGTTTATTATGGTACCTGTACTGAGAAACAGTAAAAAATATATATATATATGCGTGCTATTCAGGAAAATCATACCATCGATATGTACATCAGGTAGTAAAAAGGGGAAATAAGTGGAGTGCAGAAAATAGTGTTACAGCTACAGAGAAAGTGCAGGTTAACAAAAGTGCGAGGGCCATAAGGAGAGTTCACGAGTCAAGAGTGTTTTATTGTCATTTGTCCCAGATAGAACAATGAAATTCTTACATGCTGCAGCACAAGTCACTCAGATTCTGATAACAGTGAGGAAGAAGCTGTTCTTGAATCTGGTGGTCCGTGATTTCAAACTTGTATTTAATGTTTGATGGGCGAGGGGAGAAGAGAGAATGTCCAGAGTGTGAGTGATCCTTGATTATGCCGGTTGCCTTCCCAAGGCATCGTGAAAAATAGATGATGGGGAGGAAGGCTGATGTGCAATGGACTGCGCTGTGTTCACAATTCGCTATAATTTCTTGTGTCTTTGGTAGAACGGTGATGCATCTGATTCAGATGCTTTCTCTGGTGCATCTATAAAAATTGGTAAAAGCTGTTGGGACTTGCAGAATTTCTATACGCTGCTGAGGTAGTAGATGACTTGGATGTCTTGGCCATAGTATCAATGTGGTTGGACCAGGACAAATCTTTTGTGATATTTATACAGAGGAACTTGAAACTCTTGATCATTTCCCTTTAGCACCTTTGGTATAGACTAGGGCATGATGCCACCCTACTTCCTGAAATTGATGATTATTTTCATTATGTTGACTTTGTACCAGAAGTTACTATGCTGCTATGCTCTCTATCCTAATTCTAGTGACCACCATTAAGGAAATTGCAGTCTTTATGCAGTTTCAAGAAATTGAATTGTGTATTTAAAGAA